>NC_083481.1:11020000-11132500 GCF_030014155.1 Tachysurus vachellii
TGTGACTTGAAATAACAATTGACACAAGTTTTTACCTACTATCATTTATTGGGCAATATATACACACACAAAGATTGCAAACACTCACCAGTTTCCATTTTCCTGAACCAAACCTGTGCAATTTACAACCTGGGACTTTTATACACTTACCATGCTGAGCAGCCATTTTTGTGTGACATCATATGGGTCACCAGTTTATGCCTGTATAAAAATGTATTGTTTTGGCGTTTACAGTCTTAATGGTGGTTGGACATGTGTGTTTGTGTTTATTTATTTTCATTAATGTATAATTTGTTGCCAATGATTGTATGTTCCTATAGTCAGAGGAGAAACCCCCCCACCAATTTCAGAATGGTTACATCCAGGGGTGGGACTAAAGTATAAAATGGCTCCCACACAGTTGGTCAGTGTGGGTTATTGTAGGAGTTGGTGGTTGCAGATGGGGGTACAGAGGAAAAAAAATAAAATAAATAAATAAATAAATAAATAAATAAATAAAATAAAATATATATATATAATGCTGTTTTCGTGCTGATGTGGTTCAGTTTAATTGATTTAGCTGAATTATCTTGTAAGTATTTTGTATATAGGCTAAATTTTGTACAGTTTTATTTTTGGATTATTTTATTATTGGGGTTTGTTACTGTGTGTGCGCAATAATAGGCAAGGCAAGTTTTTGTATAGCACATTTCATACACAGAGGTCATTCAAAGTGCTTTACATAGAAATTAGAAAACAGTTTATAAGAGAGAAAAAAATGTATGTAAAAATGAGACGTATGATAAAATCATAATAAAAACAAAGAACAATTAAAGAAAATAAATGTAATTTCAATAAAAAACAGTTTAAAATGTTAAAGAATAAAACAGGAGTAAAAGTGATTTGGATAAAAAGTGCAGTCAGTGTGAAGCAGCACAGTGCTCATTTAGTAAATGCAGAGTTAAACAGATGTGTTTTTAATCTTGATTTAAAAGTGTTTACTGTTGAAGCACATCTGATCTCTTCTGGAAGCTGATTCCAGTTATAGGTGGCATAATAACTAAATGCTGACGCACCTTGTTTTGCGTGAACCCTTGGTATCTCTAACTGACCTGATCCTAATGATCTCAGTAGTCTGCTTGGTTTATATTCAGTTAGCATATCTGTAATGTATTTTGGTCCTAAGCCATGAAGTGATTTATAAATGAGTAACAACACTTTAAAATCTATCCTAAATGTAACTGGAAGCCAGTGTAAGGACCTGAGGACTGGAGTGATGTGCTCAGATTCTTTTGGTTCTGGTCAGAATTCTGGCAGCAGCGTTCTGTATGAGCTGCAGCTGTCTAATGGTCTTTTTGGGGATCCCAGTAAGGAGTCCATTGCAATAATCCGCCCTGTTGGTGATGAAAGCATGGACAAGTTTCTCTAAGTCCTGTCTTGAAACAAAACATCTAATTCTGGCTATATTTCTGAGATGGTAGTAAGCTGATTTGCTTATCGCTTTCACATGGCCACTGAAATTAAGGTCAGACTCTAAGGCCGCGTTCACACTGCAAGTCTTAATGCTCAATTCGGATATCTTGCTCAGATCCCAGATACCAGTGTGAACTGTTTGCTGTTTCGAATTGACCCGCATGCGCAAACGAGCAATAGCAATGACGTCACATGCAGCACGCCGTTGCGCTAAAAAGTTGGCGAGGTTATGGAGGAAGTATTGTATCATCTGGTGCAAGCAAACATATCATGTAATGCTATAATGTGATGTATTCAATGCTACATTATGAGCTGGTTCACATAACCACTTTATATAACACTCTTAACACACACGTTACCAGAGAGTTTCATCTTTATTTCCGAATACGATGACTTCGGATTTGTCTTTGTTTAACTGGAGGAAGTTTTGACGCATCCAACTGTTAATTTCATCAATGCACTTACATAGAGAGTCAATGGGGCTGTAGTCATTAGGGGACAGGGCTAAGTATATCTGGGTGTCATCTGCATAGCCGTGGTAAGCAATTTGGTTCTTTTTCATTATTTGACCAATTGGGAGCATATACAAATTAAAGAGAAGCGGTGCAAGAATTGAGCGCTGTGGGACTCCACATGTCATGGATGTCCACTGAGATTTATGGTTACCTATGTTCACATAGTAACCTCTCCCTTTTAGGTATCATTTAAACCATTTGAGGACCATCCCAGAAAGCCCTACCAGTTTTCCAGTCTATGTAAGAGTATGGTGTGGTCTACCGTGTCAAAGGCAGCACTAAGATCTAGTAGCACCAGCACTGATTTAAGCGAATATCATTTATTATCTTTATGAGCACTGTCTCTGTGCTGTGATGTTGGCGGAGACCAGATTGAAAATTGTCCAGATAGCCATTTGAGTTTAAGAATTTGTTCAGCTGATTGAAAACAACCTTTTCAATGATCTTGCCTATAAAAGGAAGATTTGAGATTGGTCTGTAGTTGCTAAGTATGGTTTTGTCTAGGTTACTCTTTTTTAGGAGAGGCTTAACAACTGCCGTTTTTAGGGACTCTGGAAAAGTGCCTGTGAGCAGAGAGGTATTTAAGTACCTTTTTGTACCCATTAAGTACCTTTTTGAGAAAGGGTGTCAAGGCTGCAAGTTGATGCTTTAAGATGTTGTACGGTTTCCTCCAAGGTTTTTATATCAATTGTCAAATTCTGAGAAAATGACAAATTTCTGAGGTTGTTGTAATGAGGTCTGACTGACCACATTACAATATGAGGCCGTATTGATTGCCATTCTGATATTACTGATTTTCTCAGAGAAAAAGGTTGCAAACTCATTGCATTTGTTGTCAGAGAGCATTTCACTAGGAACTTGATTTGGGGGGTTTGTTAGTCTCTCTACAGTAGCAAAAAGAGTGCAAGTGTTGTTTATGTTGTTGTTTTATAATGTTTGAGAAGATCTGTCTAGCTGTGCCTAGTTCTACATTGAAAGGACAAAGACTGTCCTTATAGATGCTATAATGTACTTCAAGTTTTGTTTTCCGCCACATACGTTCAGCTTTTCTGCATGTTCTTTTCATGCTCTGTACAGCTGTTGTGTTTCTCCAAGGTGCTTTACGTCTGCCAGTGATCATCCTGACGTTTACTGGAGCTATACCATCAATAGTATCTTAACTTTTAAGTTAAAATTTTCAAGGAGAACATCAACAGAGTCTGCCGATATGTTTGGCAACATTGATATAGCATTCATAAATACCTCACTGGTGTTTTCATTTATAAACCTTTTTTTGACAGACAGATCTATCATCAGTGGCAGGACAGATCAAGTAAACACAGAAATGGTCAGATAGCGCTTCCTCCTTGATAACAGTGGATGAAATGTTTAGACCCTTGCTAATGAGCAGATCAAGAGTGTGTCCCCTATTGTGTGTAGGACCTTGCACGTGCTGGGTCAGATCAAAAGTCTTTAAAACATTTAACAGTTCAATTGCAGTATTGTTTTCTGCATTGTCTATGAATGTTGAAATGAATGTTAATAAATCACCCTTCACCTGACTCCAAGGGGCTTCTGTGTCACATTTGCCTCCTATCCCCTGGTCAAATCCTAACAATTGGCACTCACTTAAACTAGACAGTTGAAGATTGGAAAAAGATCTGGTGATTGTTTTAAACCTGCTGAGCAGTTTGGGTGAGTCTCTACCCATGATAGCCTCAGACTTCTTTTTCTAGCTGACAGGAGTATAACCTGATTTGGTCTTCTGCTTTTGTTGTCATCCACCTAATGTTTTCTGCTCTTTGCAGTGGTAAAGAATGATTGAGTTAATATACAGTAGACTCCCTGGCAACTATAACCAATCTGGACATTTTCCTCTGACATCTCTTATTGATAGTGAGTGAAATACTCAAACAAGCCCAACTGGGATCAACAACCATGCTTAGTCAATGGGATCTCACTTTCTCCCCATTCTGATGCTTAATGTGAACATTAACTTGTCCTCTTAATCTGTGTCTGCATTATTTTGTGTTGCGCTTCTAACTCAAGATTGGTTTTAAGGTGGAAGGTGTTCAGGTTTTCCTATTTAAATGGATGGTGAATGTGTACTATGTGGCTGTGAAGGTGGTGGATTTTTGAGCATGGCTGTTGGGATTTGCTCAGATAAAGGAGTATAAGTGAAGTCAGGCACTGATGTCAGGTGAGAAGGCCTGGAATGCAGACAACATTCAGGTTCATCTTGAAGGTGTTCAGCTGGGTTGAGGTCAGAGCTCTCTTTTTTGCCCAACTGTGGCAAACCATGTCTTCATTTGTGCATGGGGCTATGAAGTACTGAAACAGGTATGGCAAAAGTGAGAGTGAAATTTTAATGCTACAGCGTACAAAGCCATTCCATACAATTATGTGCAATTAGTACAGCATTAAGGGGAAGACTGGTTCAAGAAAGTTTAAACTATTTAGGAAAGCTTGTATGAAAAAGGCAAATGTGGAAATGTTAAATGTTTGCATTGGCTATTCTTTGAATTTGAGAAGACTCAATCCTTAAACAAGCTGTATTCAGTTTGAACAGGGATAATGAAAACCTTATTTGTAGATGGAAATATTTAATTTGACTCTTGGTACTGCTTGTATAAGGAATACTGTAGAACAATATGTACTGAAGGCATTTGAGTGTGACCTGCTTGAGTAGCTATCTGTATAACTATAATACCAGTGCAGTATACTTCTGCTTTTATGAATCCTCAATTCAATTCAAGTTTTTTTGTATAGCGCGTTTTACAATGGACATTGTCTCAAAGCAGCTTTACAGAACGTAAACATAGAACAGAAGATAAGCATAAGGAGTAATATAGAGAATTAATATAATCAAAATTCAAAATATATATAGTTCAGTGTGTGTGTATGTATGTGTGTGTGTGTATGTATATATTTATCCCCAATGAGCAAGTCTGAGGTGACTCAGGCAGCAGTGGCAAGGAAAAACTCCCTTAGATTGGTAAAGGAAGAAACCTTGAGAGGAACCAGACTCAAAGGGGAACCCATCCTCATATGGGTGACACTAGATGGTGTGATTCCAAATATACAGTCAGACAAATGTTGTATTGGTGTAGGGATCACATGGAGTTCAGATCTCCTCTTAGTATCACAGAGTCCAACTGGAGCTGGTAGATCTGTAGATGTTTTCCTCAGGATTCTCACAGAGTCGGCCTTATCTAAGCGGAGATCCAAAAACAACTTCTAAATCCTCAGTATAGGGTTTTGCTCCCATGAGCCAAGCTCTAGACCAAAACACTGCTCAATTTGGTCATAATAGCAAATCTTTGTTTTTGCTTTGATTTGTGGTGAAAACATTGGCCTGTCTGCTCTTTGAACTTTCCTCAATCCCACCTGAATGAAGGAATGTAATGTGATCTTAATGGACTGCTGATCCCAAGATATTTTTTTTTTCTGTCACAGACAGACCATGCAGAAAATGTGTGTATTTTGTGACACTGTGTGTTTCTTTGGAATAGGAGTGTTGCAGCTGCTGTGCACTTGGATTGCGCCTGCGACGTGAGGGGAAGGGCTGTAATGCACATCAACATTTTAGCTACCCTTGTGGACACATTTTCCTCACCTGCTGTGAGGAAGAAGATGAAGGGCATAGTACTCCTGTACTAAAAAGAAAGGAGAGACCTAGACCTACCACCCTGCCAAAAAAAGGTGCCAGAACACACACTTCTGCATTCACACACGCACAGATTTCTATTTAAACAGCTGTCAATTTTCTGACCTTAATTACTCACTGAAAGAATGGTTGTGAGTCATACTGTAATTGTTCTTAAGCAGAATTCTCCCCTTGTATTCAAATCACTATTTCATGGCCAGAGAAAACTCTGGCCCGGATGTGGGTGAAGCTGTGCAACAGAAAATGTGACATTCAGAATCTGTGGGTGCAATGATATTCTCATACCCATTTAAATTGAATCTAATTCCCTTTTATTTGTATAGCACTTTGAAAAATAGACAGTCACAAAGCAGATGTAATGCCCTAATGAGCAAGCCAGAGGCTACAGTGGTAAGGGAAAAACTCCCTAAGATGACATGAGGAAGGACCAGACTCAAAAAGCAAATACTTAAGATTGCAATAGATATTTTCAACTGTATACACTAGTGTACCAGTACTTAGTATTTAATTGCGCATATTGTACTATGTATGAGTGCTTGGATTAGTGTTAATTTCGTCAGATGAGACGAAATATGTTCAACAACCTGTTTTTTTTTTTCTTTCATGACTAAGACGAGACGATGACAAGACTGCACCACTGTCCAAAAACGCTGACTAAGACTAAATTAACATGCATTATTGTTGACGAAAAAAGACGAGACATGTTTTGTATAAAATAAAAACTAAGATAAAATCTCTCTTCATTTTCGTCTACAATTGTCTCTGCTTTTTCATTAGCTGTTACACCTTTAAAATATTCAGAACAAGTTCGTGGCTTCGCGCTGTTTAGTGTGTGTAGAAAGAATTCAACACGCAGCTCAAAAAAAAAATCAAAATCCTGAGCGCAAGTCCACCGTCTAGGCTTTTTGTGTTAAATTATATTTCCTGTCGCTGCGCAGGCTCTTTTATTGTACATGACATCTTGTGTCCCGATGACCGGTCTTTGCATTAGGATTAAAAGCAGTATCAATAAAGTAAAAAATGTGATGTGCAGTCCGCATGTATGCACTGTTTAAACGAGTGTTCTCAACTTCTCTCTGATACTTTTGTGATTTGCGGACTGTAAATAGGTTGTATTTTAGGCCCACAGTAAAGTAGGCCTATTCTTTTCAGTTTTTCTGAGTATATTTATTTTATTTCTGATTTGAACAGAAACATGAGACACAAGGCAACCAAAACAGTTTTAAAAACCTTAACTTAACTTAACTTAACTTAACGTAACTTAAGTTGTCAGTCGGAGTCTGTTGGGCCCCAGCTTTTGAATTGTGTTGGTTAAAATAAAATATTCTTCAGAACAGGTTAATCATTTGTGAATGTGTCTCCTAAATCAGAAATTGAAAACCAGACACGTTTAACATTTACATTCAACAAAAATCATTCAAGTGTATTTTGTCAGGTAATTATGACATTTAACCAATGTTTGAGATGTGAAACACTTTTTTTTATTATTATTTATTTATTTATTTTTTACTGAAATGTTTATCAGTAATCTCAGTAATGTGTTTTAAAAAAAACTAAAAACTTGACTAACAAAAAAAGATATGTGAATGACTAAATATGACTAAAACTAACAAGGACATTTGGCACAAGACTAAGACTAAATTAAAAATAGGTGACAAAATTAACACTAGCTTGGATGAGTATAGGACAGCCTTTATGATTATAGCAGCAGTTCTTAAGTACAAATCTGCAGCAACCAGGTGACATGATCTCTTAAGTTGTGTACTGGTTGTGCCACTTATAATAGAGATTAATTAATCACAGCAAACATGTCTGCCACACCTAGATTATGATCAGCTATGATATTTTTGTATTTGTATTATGATGCCTGTAGCACCTATAGGCAAAATGCCATCTTCATGCTTTCTAAATGGTACCATCCACAGTAATCTCATGTATCTTTAGGCTGTCCATATGGTGCCTCAGTTAAAAATCTGTACATTCTGCTGCCAATGCCTGATTCAAGTAGGGCCAGATTTTCTTTTTTTATTATTATTTATTTATATATTTTAAATAGAGCTAAGGTTTAGAGTGCATGTCACAGTCATGGTGAAGGAGCAGAGCTCTGATGGATAGCAGAAAGACAATAACGGCTCTAAGCTGATTCATCAGTTGTCACGTTACTATTCAGGATAGTGCATGAAGCTGACAGTGAGCTCAGCTGAATCTATGGCAGATGGCCGAACAGCCTGCAATAGAAAACTTTCTCCCTATAGGCAATTTATTCCAGTGACATTTTGTCAGGAAATACGTACATGAACACATCTTTTATCTTTTAAACTGGTGAGATTTGCCATACATTCTAAACAGAGCCTGTATACTCTGGCCAGTTGGTTTATGGATTCTGTCTTCTGTCAAATGGTGACTTAAGGATTTTTTTTTTTTTTTTTTTTTTTTTTTTTTTACTGACTGCTATCCCAGATGCCGTATTCCACTGACCCTATCTTTCAGGTTTCAAGATCAAGTTACATTGTGAGACTGTTCTGGCTGCCTGAATGGCAATCTGCACCGCTTGATCATTTGGCTTGATGCTTGAGCACAGGTCTGACCCACTTTTGCATCCATCTCAAGCAACGGTCAGTCTGCCAGTAGCCTTGGAGCTACAAGGAAGCCAAGATGTGACCTTTTTATTCTACAGCACGTTCTTTTAGGCTTTTATCCTGAAAACACCAGCTAGTATTCTGAATCTCACTGATCTTCTCTTGCTGACCTTAACCCCCTTGTGCTGTTCTCTGCCAAAGGATTTTGATGTCCCATTGATGCAAGATTTTTTTGAATTTATTTTGCAAAACAATGAACACATAAGAAATAAATATAAGGTGTGAGATAAAAATGATAAATGATGGGGTAGTGTGATGCAGCCTTGTCCAAAGCAGAGTTACTGTTACCAGTGTTTTATACAGCAATTTGCCAACTTTTAATTATTATTAAACAGCATCAGACGTTTTAAGTAATTTTTTAAAGTAATTTCTTTAAATTAATAAGAAAAATAAACTGCAGCTTGTCTGTCACCGAGATTAAAGAAAATGCAAAGTTGTCTGTCCTTTATAGTAGTACTTTCTATGCAGTTTCTATGCACAAAAGATTGATCCTGGATACTCCTTCAAACAAATGTGTATTTCCAGAAAGCTTCACCATATCATCATTTAGAAGCTTTTGTTTGTTAAATACTGTAATAATGGAAATACAATTAGAATTATGTGAACGAGTGCATTAATATTAACCGGTTTTGAATAGGGATGCACCGATACCACTTTTTCTCTTCCGATCCGATTCCGATACCACTGTTCTTTTCTACCTTTAAAACTAAAGAATGTATACAACTCGTTTAGTTAAGATTTATTTGTTTCTGGCAAAGAAATACAAAAATACCCATTACTGTATGAAAAATGAAACCACAAGAAACCTTTTTAAAGTATTAATGCAGTAGCAAACAGTACTTTTTAACAGGTAGTGGTATAACAGTCTAAACCATATATACTGCAATTATTAAATTTAATTATTTTCTGAAGAAAAGGCAATATTTTAAAGTGAATCTTATATTAGAACTCTTGAAACACAATGCAAAGTGCATTACCTTGCACCCAAATGAGCGACATGTTTAACTCGCTGAGGTAAATAGAAAGTGTGCCTGCTAAACTTGCCTGTCTGTCGCAGGCGGTTGTGCAACATATTTCCTATAGAATTTATTATATTTATTTACATTAATGTAATTTAATATGTGTATTTTTCTTATAAGTCCAAGCAATGGTTAGTTAATTAACATTATTAAACCACCCCGGGCATGGGCGTCGGAAGTAAATAAAAAGTGGGCGTGTCCTGTCTAGGGTTGCAAAATTCCAGGAATTTTCAAGACTGGAAACTTTCCATGGGAATTAACGGGAATCTATGGGAATGAACGGGAATATATGGGAATAAACTGGGAATTTTAAAAAAATTCAGAGTTGCCTATAACAAGGAACTTAAATGTAGTTAAAAAAATCTTGCAGCATAATTTTGTTTAAAACAACAAGATTTAATGCAGTTTAAGTTGAATTTGTACCCTGCATTCCTCGGTCACTTGCACACAGCACACTGCTTACTGGAGGGCCATTGAGGCCAAACTCACTGCATGTACTTGCATTCTTCCATAACATGCACAGTAACACTTTATTTTAGGGTCATTTAACTAGTTTATTATCATGAATATTAATAGAATATTGGCTATTTATTAGTACTTATTAAGCGCATACTAATGCCTTATTCTGCATTACCTTATTCTACATTCTTAATTGTACCCGATACCTAAACTTAATAACTACCTTACTAACTCTTAATAAGCAGTAAATTAGGAGTGTTACCACATTCACAGATTATTTGATGACCCCCTCACACACTCACTCCCCCCTGAAATTAAAAAAAATCCTCCATATATCACTTAAGGGGGGGGGGGGGGGGATTCACCTCCACTTTCCAGGCCTTGTCTACAACAGAAGCAGAGACCTAATAAGCTTGAGAACAAATGCTTCATTTAACATTTTGATTGGGACTTTTTTAGAAGTGCAGGGGGGGGGGGGGTATTAAGATTACATTTATTACAAGCATAATGTTTATTATGCTTTTGTGTTACTCAATGAAATAATCAATTAAAGTTCTACTTACAATTAAATCAGTCAAGACGTCATTTTTAAAATTTGTATTATCTTGCATGTATGTCTGCTTATGACCAATCAAAATGTTTATGTTTGTATATGATATAGTTTATATACATTTCCTTATATTTCCAAATAATTCCCGTAAATTCCCGTAAATTCCCATAAATTCCCGTAAAGTTTCCAATTTGGAATATTCCCAAAATTCCCTAGATTAAGTTCCCGTGGAAAGTTTCCAGAAATTTACCGGAAACTTTCCACCCCTTTGCAACCCTAGTCCTGTCCCACACACGTTTAATTTATTAGGGCATTCCTCATGCGGAATGGATTCGACTGGAGGCGCTCTGAAAAGTGCAATACCTTTGACCACGGGTATCGGATTTGGATCGGTCACGCACCACCGATACCCGATCCACTCAAAATGCTTGGATCGGCGCCGATACCGATCCAAAATATTGGATCGGTACATCCCTAGTTTTGAACTATAGCCAGCAGTACTGTCAGTGTTATAGAAAATAACCTTTGTTATAGAAGCAAATTCTTATGAACCAACATACCATGGAAACTGCTGAGCATATTAAACAGAGCCTCTGTACCCTGGTCAGTTTCCTTTGGTAGGGCAGTTGTGATACTTAACTATACTTAAGTTACGGATGTTGACTTTCATACAGAACATAAAATTTTATTATGCAGTTTAGGCAGTATGTTCAAAATGCTTTTGCTTCCCTGTTTATTGGGGAATAATGGCCTGATGACGGCCTGCTAAAAATACTTATTAACCTGGAGGCAAACTGCAAAGGTGCCTTTTTCTTTCATTTCCTAATAATAGGAGTGTAGCACAATCTACATAAACATATACTCTATCTTATGGAGTTAAGTGCTAGAAAAACAGTTGAGAGGTAATTATATCCGCGAGGGATGTCTTCTCGTCCCCACTGCCTTCTCACACCAGGCAAACCGTGATTAATTATAGTGGAAACATTTAATCTCTCACCATGACACATTTACATGCAGGTAATGACTGTGAGGGATATTTACTTTAAACTGCTATGCCATGCAACACGAGACCACGCTTGTTTATTATGCTCAGGCAAGTGCTAATGGAGTTAGTAGAGCTCTGCCAGACTCATGTACAGCATCATCTGGGTGTTCTTTAGCTCCTTTTATGTTTCTATTAGCACCAAGGTAATATGTATGTAGAGCAAGGCCACCATGATTGGCAGGAGCTGAGAGTAGAGGTGTGGTATTGACAGCTGTTGGGAGGTGGGACTGCAGATGTTGAGTGGCAAGGTTGAGCTTAATGACTCTCTGGCATATAAAGCACCTTAATTAGCAGATGCCAGTTCTGTCTGATGGCTGGCAGTGTGTCCTTCAGAAAATGGGGTTTGTGTTCATTAGTCTGGTTATTTTAGAGCTAATGTGTCAGGCAAGAGGCCAGCAGATACACAATAGTCAGTCATAAATGTCTGTGGCTGCATGTAAGGCTGTTTTTGTGCTGTGTGTTTATTTACAGTGGTGCTCAGTCATTTCTCTTTGACAGCTTGTTACATCTTATGCTATCTAGTATCTGATATGTTCTGCACAGACATGCAGTCTTCTCTGAAAATATTGGAAAGTCAAGGCTATAAATTTTTTTTTTGCTATACACTGAAGACGTTTGGTTTGGAAAATTTCAGCTTTATTTTCTAAATTGTGAACAAATACAGAACAGCTTAGAACATGGCACCCCTTTGTTTGAATTCCCCCATTTCTTAAGTGATCAGAAAGACTGGGATATGTGACTAACAGCTATTACTTGTTCCCCCGGGTGTGCCCTGTTATATTGATTGATTTAACAATTAATACATTTGAGGTTCTACTCTTGAGTTGAGTGTTTTTTCTCCTGTGAAGACTGCATGAGTCATCATTTATGAAGACATGCATAAACACAACAGCTGTCGATGACAGAAACGAGCGCTGTGAAGACAATTAACAGCCAGTTACCAGTCTCCAACAACCTGCAAAGGGCAGGGATGAAAATATCATATTCTACCATTTGAGGCAGACTTTGAGAGCAGAAATGTAGGGCAGAAACTCTGATCAGCTGTTGGTTTAGCGAAGAAATACAGATATGAGACACAGAAGTTCTGCAACCAAGATTAATCTCTACCAAAATGACTAACTTTGGACAAATAAAGGATCTGCTCATTATCCAAAACAATGTAACTCATGAAAGTAGCAACAGAATGAACTCAAAAGTTTACAAAAACATTCTGTCTGCCAATTTAGAGAGAAATGCAGCTAGACAATGAACACACTGCCACAAGAGAAATACAATGGAAGGTTGTCTAAAGACTGACCACAATCACCAGACCTTAACCCAATTCAGCAGCATTACCGTACCTGGAGAAACATGCAGTTATTGCAACTAAATTATATGAAGCCAAATATTAAATGTTGTTTACATAAACCGATTTTCCAGAAGGCCAGAAAATGGAATTTGCACCTGTTTTGCTGTTGTCTGTGTACAGCTTTAAAGCTATGTGCATGTCATTCTCACAGTGGAGGTTAATGGCTCAAATGAAAGTAGACGCTCGTGAAAATAAATTGGAAGTTTTTGCCCTAGCCAAAGTTCAAATGTTTGAATATTATTGTTGTGTAAGTTGTATACAATGTTTTACTTTAAAAGCATTAGTTTCTTAATGCTGTCTAATTAATCTTTGTACCAGTGTAATTGTGTTCAGGTCTAGCAGTAGGCTCATATTCCTCCTCTTTCCCATCATACAATACACACAGAAACCCAACAGTGTGTGAAAAAAATTGTACAATAATTAGATTTCAAATCTGCCAGCAGAATCTAATAGACCACAGGTCATCAGCTGAAAATACTGGCCATGTTTCCGTGACTCTAGTTTTCTAAATATGATCCAGTGCAACATTTGAGGTAGAGAAACTGTTGCATTTAATGAATCACATTCAATTATGTAACGTCTTATTTATAGCTATGAACTAATCATTAAAAGTTAAGCATTTAAACAATATTGTAACCATTTTATCATATTTGTTGTAAACCGTCTTTTAAAAACAACTACATTAATACTTGTTATAATATTTGTTTGCATTTACCACACAGTATGGCAGTATCAATTAGGAAGAGACTAAAAATAGGTACATATGTTATTTGCACACTATTTAGACTTTATCCTACTGTACATTACCAGGTAGTTGGTTATCGGTCTGTATCATCATTGTTAACAGTATGGGAGGGTAAATACTAAGGTTGCTAACTTTGGATCGTATGGTGTGTGTGTTTAAAGGAATAATAGCTGTTGTGCATGTCCAATGCTAATTTGACAAGTTCAAACAGACATTAAAAATGCACTTGGAAGTGAGAGTTGTATGAATATTTAATTTTCTCCCCTCAGTGGCAGCCAGACCATTCCCAAAGCAGTCTCTCTCCATCCCTGAGTTAGAGCATGTATCTAACACTGTGGAGAACCTGGAGGATGTAGACGAGTGTGAGAGATTTGAGGGAAAGCGCTGCCTTCACATCTGCATCAACACGTTGGGATCCTACAAATGTGAATGTCACCCCGGATATACGTTGATGCAGGATGGACACACTTGCTCACTCGGTATGTGAATATTCGCACCATGAACTGTCAGAAATAAGGTTTAGAAATTGTGATTATTTCTATACATATTCATTTATTCATATATATATATATGGGGGGGTTCTTGGGGGGGGTTCTTTGTTTTGCATACTAGTATTCTGGATTTTTTACTCAAATTTTCAAGTAAGCTCAGAGTTTTAGATTTAAGACCGCTCATGGCTACAGCCACAGTGATCTCTGGAAGTTTTAAGGAGAAACAGAATTTCTTAGTATGTCCAACATTGCTGTGCATGAAATTTGAAACGACTTGGAAATCCGACAAAAAGGTCGCATTTAATCATCCAGATGTACATGAGGTATGCAGATGAGTCTGTGAACAATGGCACTTGTGTTGCTTTTGCTTCTGAACAAGCATCCAAAGCCATGTGTCAACTATTAAACAGAGCCCTCTGCTTCAACACTGGGCATTGCTACGTCATCAAGTGTGAAATATTTTTCTATAACTGCAAACTCAGTAGTGTTTCTTATGAGTTTCTCTCTACTCATGAGAGACCAGTGATCCTGACTTTTTCTGTTCTCCGGTCTTTCCTGCTCCATCCTGATGCCCTACTTCTGGTTTGAGTTGACATAAACTGGAAGCTGTTTTCTGCTGCTGAGGATGTCCCACATGGACAACCTGAAGTTACATGTGATTGCTGTGGATAGTAGTGCTTAGAAATTATGGAAATGCCTTTGGATATAAGTTGTCACCAACAGTTTGGCACTCCGGTCTCAGTGAAGAGCTGATAACTTTAACAAGGTAGACTTTATATTAAAACTAAGAATTTTCCTATACATAGGAAATTTGCCCAAATTTGATGATCCTTAATATAAGTTTAAACATTAGGGAATAAGCCAATATGTAATATTTATCATTATATGTCAGGTTACCTTGATGTGCTTCTTCTAGACACACTCCAGTGTGACTGTCCTTGGTCTCTATCAAATAGGATTACAAACATGGGCTGAGTGGCATTTTCTTCATGTAATAATTGGATCTGTCACCATCATACACATGTCACAGACAACCTTTGTATTCATGGTCCAGGTGGAAGAAGGTGAAAATATACCACTTGCTATGAGAACAATGCATTGACTTTGTAGTTTTATATCATGCTTATATGGATCAGATTAAGCTGTAAAGCATGTAGAGGGTTCAGCTCACCTCATGTAATACTCTGAATGCCTGAGGGAGGTGATCTGTTTCACATGCATGCCTACACACTGATGAAATGGCTAGACCAAAAGCTTTCAAGAAGCATAATTGACTGTTATTGTTATAGGAACAGCTTGCTGGTAATGTTATTCATTTCATTTTATTTCTCAAGGACTGAATCAAATTTTGAGTTGTTTTAAGATTTGTCTGTGCTTATGATGCTCAGTGTGTGTTGGATCTAAACACAAAGATTGCGTTTCTGCCTTGGTGCTGAGATTAAATCCTTGGCATTGTGCTCATTATGACATACAGTTTGCTAAAAAAAAGTGATAAAATGGGTACCACCTTGTCCATTGTCTACAGTTTGACCTTATTTGTTACTGGTCCCCTGGTAGTAAGGATTAAAATGAACATAGTCTATGTGTGATGAAGTTATCATAAATTGTCAGGGTTGTTTTGAGTCACTGGTTATATGAAAGCATGCTGGAGGGACAATTTCCCAAAATATAATAATAAGCACAGACCTGTTGTTGCATTTTCCCTCATTTATTTTCCATTTTTCAGAGAATGTTGAGGAGGACAACAGAGTGACAGAAGAAGACAATGTGTTTACTTTGGCCACACCGCCTGAAGAGTCCACCCAGATCTCCTCTGTACAAAATCTATGTTCAGGTATGATGATGCAATATTTTTTCTTATGTACAGACACATGACAAATTAAAAAGTTGACTAAATTAGAAGAAGCAGAATGAGTGTTTTTGTGTGTAAAAAGCTGAGTAGGCCCAATTGTTAGCCTATATTTATATTAAAATATCAAGAGGAAAAGATTGAAGATCTGACTTTGGAAGAATGTTCATTATTGTTGTACGATTGCATAAAGTTTGATCAAGCATAAAGTTTGATTAAGAGACTAGATCTGAGGGATAAACTGTACAGCAATAAAAAGTGATATACAAAGGAAAAGACAAGCAACTGTTCTTAAGGTGAAGAGTTTCATCTTTTACAATTTTTACAATCTGTGGCATGGCATAGCTTGTTCTGGCAGCGTGTGGTGACCCAACACAACTAATACCCTTTATGTTGTCTGTATACACACACTTTATATATTACTCTCATAATGAATTTTACTCCCATGATTCAGAAAACATGACACAGTCCTTTGTTCTTTTGTTATGGTAAACTGGAAAGTATTGTAATATTGATTTGGGTTATATCTGCTATGTCACAATCCCATACCCCAACACACCTAATGTGTAACAGGCTTTCACAGCAGATGCTCTATGTCTTAGTATGACAGTATTCTAGGTGGTTTTCCTCTTCCTGACCCAAATCACATTCCTGAGGTATGTACCAGCATCTCCTAAACCCCCCACGAACAGCAATCCTGACTTTTACCAGTACTTAGCTCTGTGTATTCCCAACATCAACATGAGGCATCTGTAACCCCTGAATTTCCCAGCAACCACCACCAGACCAACCACAGACCCACCACAAAACATTCATTCATCTTTAGAGGAATCATGCTGTAGAGTATAAGGCTCTGTACCCATTTTGTTATCCATCTTCATTTCCACAGTGTCCTCGTCTAAAGTTCATGTCTGTTTATGTATTATTCATGTATTATTGTGTCTCAGTGTCTTAATTTAAGCTTTGTATTTTGTTATGGTTTGTTTTAATTGTTTTTTTTTTTTCGAAAAACAGAAAAAAAATCTCTAATTACTTTGAAAAATAATAATAAAAAATAGCTTTTTAAATTTAGATTCAGATCAGTGTGACCTGAGAATGTTTAATTATTACTGCACTCACACATGTGCATAACTATTATAGCCAGACATAGCTATTCATACTGTTTAACTTAAGTATTAATTTCTTATTGTTATTATATTTTTTACCTGTAATATTATAGAATTAACTATAGAATAGAAATATATAATGAATATATGATTCATAGAATATAGATTTATGATTGAGTATGCTGTATATATTGGATATTTCAAAATATGGTTCAATTGCATTTCATTAAAAAGTGGCCCAGGTCAGCAGGATGTCCAGGGTTAATAGATATATTACAGCCCAAAGTTATATTTGCCAATGCTCACACTCAGATATTCAGATATATATGAAATATTAGCCTTTTTTTAATAGCCTCAAGAAGCTACATCTTTTTTAGATTTATATTATTGTTCTTCTGTATTTGCTATGAATAGCTTTTTTGTTATACACTTGACATAATGTAAATGATTTATTTACTGCCAGATATGTTTCAGGTACAGGAGGAAAGAGCAAATCAGCAAATATCTTTTGCTCACACCATCCATAATATGTATAATTTCCCTTAGACAAGCATCTTCCTGAAGCCCAGGTGCTATTGGGTTTAATGTACATCTGGTTAAAAGACCAGTGGCTGCTGTTCAAAGACCTGAAAGTTTAATGGGTGTGTATGTCATGTCTGCGGCTGAGCAGGGTCTCCAGCGGCCCGGGCTGTCTCTCTTAATCCTGCTCCCACCCTCATCTGGCCAACACATCATCCCCTTAAACCCAAACCAGCCTCCTTTATGCCATCCAAGACTATGCTTTATGAAATAAATGATTGTCACTATTGGTCATGAACTTTTATTTTTTTCCAAATTGGGGCTTCTGAGTCATACTTTTCCCCCATTTCCAATTTATTTAGTGCTTATATAGTCTGTGAAAGTATTTGGAGACTTTATTTTAAAGCACCATGGCAACATTCTGTTAAATTAATGTTCTGATAACATAAGGAAATACTATTACTACAATAATTTAGACTAAATAATGGTTTTACTTCTGCACTTAGAAACTGATTCTTGTTTTTTAATTACCCTGATTTTGACAATTTTCCTCTCTGCCATTTAGATAAACTTTAAAATAATCAGTCTTGTTTGTTTTCTGTAGGTAATGGCCCATGTTCTCAGCACTGCTCTGCTGTGGAAGGACTGGTCCACTGCTCCTGTTTTCCAGGATTCTCACTGATGTCTGATGGACAGACATGTGAAGGTACAAAAATGTACCTGCTTGCTGTGTGATTGCAGTAAAGTGCTGACTGAAACACTGCATATCAACAAAATTTAGTGTACCCTAACCTAGAATACCACCCAACACAGATAAATGTGTTTTATTAGTCCGGTGATGAGTCATAACTTCTAGGATACATTTTTATTGGAGGCAGTTGCGTTACAGTGTAGAGGCATTTCATAATCTGAACTTGTTCTCATTTTGCATGAGAAGCCCACAGCATCACCAAACTATCATGTTAACTCAAGTTCTTTAACTCTAAAGAAAAGTGAATTAACTACTAGTATGTGTTGCTGTCTAATACAGATTTCTACAGCTTATTTTGGAGTTCTTCTTTTCTTACAGAATGCGTAATGCTACAGCATTGTGTAATGCTACAGCAATGGCTTTGCTAGTGGTGAATCTAATAAAATTGATTTAGGGAGAGGTGTGAGAATGAATCTTTTGCATGCCAGGTTTAGGCGTACATAGCGGAGGTGCTAATAAATTTCCTGTATACTGTTGATTTGGAATGTAAACTGATCCAGTGGTATACTACAGTACATTACTGCTGGTACTTCAGCAGATCAGTTTTCCATCTGAATTACATCAATTTTACAGTCTATAATGACTGCAGCTACCATGCATACAAATTCAGTTTAATACAAAGTTATTAAGGTGCAACCTTGGTCTTATTCTGAAAAAGTGAATGTTTTTGCAGTCTACAATACCATGGCTTTCAGTGTGTGATGAGATCCAGGCTATTTGTTTGAATGAAGCGCAAATTCTGTTATGTGCAGGCTCTCTATGAGCTGTTTCTGAACTTTTAAACATAGTGAATCTAGATGAAAAGGCTATATTCGTGTAAAGAACACTCTCTCTTTGAATTGTTCCCATATGTTCGAGTATGGGTGGGCCTTGAGCTTGATTTGGTTTGGAATAAAACAAACAGCAGGTTTAGATATACTGGTTGTAGAGCCAAATACTTTTGTCACATTCAAGGAAACAGGAAAGAGATGCTTTATCTGCCATGTACTGATATTTCATTTCATACAATTTGTGGTATTAGTTTGAGAAACCTGATCATTAGACCGGAGGGAAGACAGTGAGACATTGTAGATCCAGTCTATGGGCTGTTGTAATCCTCCCATCTCAGGCATCTGGTTCTTTTTAAGCAGTCATTTCCACATGCTGAAATTCATATGTAATAGATCCATAAAGATAACAGATGAATGTAAACTAATGTTAACTAATTGAATGTAACTCCTCTAACCATTAGTTACTGAATTATACCATAATGTATGCTCACCTTCTTAAACAGGAAAGAACATCATAAGTATCCTGTGCCTGTGTGTGTGGGTGTGTGTCCTACACTCTTCCACTGTGTGTATCTTAGTGCAGCAGGGCCACACACACTTGTTCTACCAAGGAGGTGTGTGTGAACATGGAAGGTTCCTACAAGTGTGTTCTTCTGCAGGACATGTGAGACATGGGCTTTATACACAACCAGAATAGAGAGTGTGTGTAAGATTGCTTAGCCAGTTCATCCCTACTACACTGCACTTCTGGTTTGCCACATATACACATACAAACACATACAGGCATGCATTCAATCTCCAAGCTCACATTTATGTGGTCGCAATTTAAGGATCAGATTTGCTAAAAAGTCTCAGAGCCTTGATTGGATATGTTTTTCATTTCTCCCATCAAACCCAAAAAACACTAGCCTTTATGGCTTTGTGGATGCACACAGATGTTATAGTTTATTAAAATTGCACTGCTTGAGATGCCTGGTCCATAAGACTGATCCATAATTCAAACAGCAGATAGATGTATACATTTTTTCATTGAATGTCTATCATTTTGTGCTTTCTGTTAGAAAATAACCAATAAATATGTATGACTATAGCATGGAATAATTAATTTGATTTGACAAGATATTTTTTTGTCAGTCTTTATTAATCAGTTTGCAGACAATAAGCTGTTCTTTAAGCTGTTCATCTATGACAAAACATGTTTGTTCCGGATATTCTCAAAGGAAAACAACTAGAGGCGAGCACTGACTGGCAAACCAGCGTTAGCGCCTTCTTGAAGACCGCTTCAGGCTGGTGTTGCCTCTGACAAAGAAATCGTGTTCATGGCCCATAATCCTTATTGCATGCTCTTCAGCCATGCCATCCATCACTAAGAGGTTCTTGGAAGCCCTCGCCTGGCCACAGAAATGCATTATTTATAACATGCATGTCTTTCAGTGCAATTTCTAAGTGTCAAAGGTAGCCTATTATTACAATATATGTAATATATGGAAATATGCTGTAGCATCTGTGTTAGTATGGTGTGGATGGGAAATAGCAAAAGAGGTTCTTTTAGATCTTAATGAGAGAATGCACTGCTTGCCTTGAACAAAATGTGTCTTGAGAAATGAAGAGAAAGGGAAAGATAGATCTGGGCTGAAAGACATGAGAATGTAAGGCGTTTCCCCAGCATGTCACCACTTTTATGACTCATCAGAAATAACACTACTCCCAGAGACCCACAATCCAAAAGCTATCACCCTGGCAACCTCAAAATAAATATGTCTATCAAGGATCACTGGTTGTTTCTGCTGAAATCAGAGGTATAGATTTGTGAGACTGGAACAGCAGATGGTGTTAATTTGTAAATCCCTGTTGAAATTTGGCAGAAACTTGATCTTCACTTGGTAGAAACCGATTTGTTAATTTATCCCTTTAGGTTAAACCTTTCTTGTTTCAGTCAAGCAAATAAGAGTGAATGTGTGCATATAAGAAGTATCTTCAGATGAGTTTCTCTCTCCATCTCTCTGTCACACACACACCCACACACACAAATATTCTGCTTTTCTATCTGCTAAGTCAGGGCAGTGATTATGTTCTATATTATACCATCCCAAAGCATTACATGTTCAGGAAAAAGCACTATCTCTGGTCTACGTCTGCAGTCAGGTGGCCTTAAAGTCATTTTTTGGCTTGTGTGTCCTGTGAGTGACATTAAATGCCGGTGTTGCAGCTCTCAATTATGATTAATTCTGTTTTGTGGGTTGACTTTAGCAATGTCTCAGTGGTCAGTGCCACATCCAGGGTGAACTTCAAGACTGAGTGACAGCCATAGAGTTTAAAACCGGCACAAACAAAGCCACACACGCATGTGTGTTACTGTGTAACTGAAGTAGTCACTTTTTGTGACCTTTTCCTAATGGCACCATGGCAGGAGAGTTGAGATCAGTCACAACATTGTCATCTGCTGCTGTGGATAACCCCTCTGGCACCTAAACACTCATGTTGAAAATCAATGTGATTCTCAAGATAATGTCATTCGTTGTTGTGTGCCACTGATAAGGCACCTTGTGCATTTTCTCTCAGCAGTACCCATGGTTAAAAGACAACATAAACACGTTAACAAGCTCCATCATTTTCAAACAAACAATAAAATCATTTTCTTTGCAAAAATATCAAAGCGATGCCTCCTTTTGGCTTGGTGACCAGTCATTGTCTAAGCTTGAAATAATTACCTTCTCCTTCCTCTCCCTTATCACTGACACTGGCCCAAGTTCCTATTCCAAGCCTTGTTTTGAAGCCTTTATCAGCATCATGTCCATATTTAATTTTTTTTTAATCCACCCAAAAAGAGGTTCTTTGCCATGGTGTTAGAACCACTCTGCAGTGTTAGAACAGAACCTACACCAGAGGCAGATGGTGAATGTGAAATTTTCAGAGAAAAAGTTTGATCATCAAGTCATCAGTATCACCTCATTTATGAAGCTTGAGGTCTCTGTATGTTTGTGTTTGTGTGCACTGATTCCATCTGCTTGCAGTTCCACATGCTTTATGATGCTGAAGATGCTACTGTCTGTTGAGCTGCCAAGGAGGCTTTCCATAGCCATCACTTCGCTGTGCTGGTAGTCTGGCTTCATCTCAGGAAACGTGTGCCTCGGTACTTAGAAGATGCACTTTGTTGAGTCATATATGCTTTCTTTTTCTGGTCTCCAGATTTGAATGAGTGTGTGACAAACACACACACCTGCAAGCCCAATGAGAGCTGTGTAAACACAGTTGGAGCCTTCATGTGTGAGAGGCAGATATCTTGTTCAAGTGGCTACCAACTGAGGAATGGAGTATGTGAAGGTAGGTATTCCCTTCTGCTTTTCTTTTTTCCCACACTTTCCTTCATTGTTTTTTTGACACTCACTCACACTCTCTTCTCTCATTCCCTCTGCTCTTTCATCAAATTCCTCAAATTGAGGAATGAAGACAGTGAAGGTAATTCTTTTTCTCCTTCATTTTCCACCCTCATAACATCCTCAGAAAATTACAGAAGTAATGATCATGTACTTGCATTAACTTATTTATTAGTTACAATTCCTCAGTAGTAACTGTCTTGTGCCTGTGTAATTCTTACATGAGGTCAATATGATGGGTATTGCCACTTTATCTTTAGAAAAGCTTCAGATCCAGCAAAGCCCAGCAGTAGTGCTCTTCTGCAGCATTCTCTAGTATCACTTTGGTTGAAAATTGTCTTTCAATTTTTATTGAGGAGCTCACAGCAAAGCTTGTTCTGCAATTAAGGTTCAGAGCTATAGATCAAAAGTCAGAGAGCCACTGTTGGGCCCTTTTGCGAGGTCCTTAAAGGAATACTCGCAATATTACCATTAGATCATCCCTACATGATTCTGTCCTTCCATAACATTTACTCTGATTAAATAAACAGACTTGACAAGCTTTCATGTTGCATAGGAGCTATGAAATTTTACATCGGTGTGCGTTCCAAATATGTTCTCCCCAACAGATGAAGAGTTGAGCCAATCGACCTGTGAATCCCTTTTCTCTGATATTTTCTGCTGTCTGCTATTTCCTGCCCCATCTCTCATGATCTCAGTTTAATTTGAGGGACGTTCCTTACTTTCTGTCAAGGAACATAGAGAAAGTTTTGACGCAAAAAATATCAATGTTCTCGTGGATCTGGAGCTTATTCCAGTAACACTGTGTCAGGGGGTGCAGGGAGTCTTCATGGATAAAATACAGACCCATATGCAGGGAAAATAACATAAGGCTGGAAACACTAGGAACACAGAAACAGAAAGAACACCAACAACAAATCAAACACAAGAAACAAAAGACACAGACTCTGCAAACAACAGGCACAAGACAAGATGATTAAATAGGGGAGGAAATCATAGAAACACAAGGAACAGCTGTGCAGAGGCTGGGAAAGGTTTAAGGATCGGGCAGGGCTAACACAGGTGAACACAAAACAAAAACAAAGGCACATGGTACAAGACACTCTACATTTACACACTCATGCACAACTGGGGGCAATTTTGTATAGCTAATCCAACAGGTGGCATGTTTTTGGACAGTGGGATGAAGCCCACAATGCTCCACAAAGACAAAGTTGGGATCAAACTGGAGACACTTACAATAATAATGAAGCATCAAATTTAAATTTAAATTATTTGTATAGCGCTTTTAACAATTTAACTATTCCCATTGTTTCTAAGCAGCTTTCCATAGGTATAGAAACAGAAGAGAGAGAGAGAGAGAAAAAAAAAGAAAGACACACTGTGCACTTTTCGACAGTGTTTTTATTTCTAATTTTGCTACAGTATTAAATAAAAATTTTGGATTATTTTTGTTATCTAGCGGCACTAAGAGATTTTTTTGTAGCTATGAAGGCTTTTCTTCCATGCTAATCGAAATACTGATAATTAAGTTTGTTGCCATTTACGTTCTAATTTCCTAGCTTATTGTTTTAAAGTTAGTGAGTTGTCATTGTACCAGGGTGCAGGTTTTTTCTCTAATTACTTTTCTTTTAAGTAGAGCTACAATGTCTAGGGTAAAGCAAAACACTGACTCTAAATAATCAGTCACCTGATCAAGTTCTGTGGGGTTAGATGGCGATGCAATCATGGATAATAATTCTGGAAGCTGGTAAATCTCTGGTAAATCTCTCTGCAGTAGCAGATGTAAATGTAGGTTTATTGTAAATATCGTGTCCAAAGCGCAATTTAAATGAAGTGAGAGAATGGTCTGAGATGGCTTCTGATTGAGGCACTGTGAATATTTTCTATATTTAATCCAAGGGTTAGAATGAGATCAAGAGTGTGACCTCCATTTTGAGTGGGTCTTATTACATTTTGGTTAAACCCTACTGAATCTAAGATGGAAACAACTGCTGTTCTCAGAGAATCTTCTAACTTATCAAAATGAATGTTAAAGTCTCCAGCAGTTACTGCTTTGTCTAAAGAAACAACTAGGTTTGAAATGAAATTTGCAAATTCAGAGGACCAGTAGACTCAGTAGACCTATTTTTTGTGGATCTATATTACATGTTAGTATGAAGAATTTCGAATGAGTTAAACATATGTCTCGATTCTTGCTTGACACCTAGCTCATCATCATGAATTACTGCGACACCCCCTCCTATAAAAAGGCGGACAAGCTTTGTTTAATGCAACAAAACTCGTTTGGTTTGAGCCATGTTTCTGTTAAACACAGAACATTAAACTTCTGTTCAGTAATCATATAATTAGCCATAAGAACTTTAGATGCAAGAGATCTTATATTTAACAGTCCTAGCTTCAGATCAAAGGTGCTGGCTGTGCATTCACTATGATCTAATTTTATGCTAATAAGGTTACTAAAAGTCTGTAAACACTGGGTGAATACTCGATGCAGCTAACAGACGGTCGGATTAGCCTGCTTGTCTGCTCCCTGGCTCTGGCTCCAGATTGTCACTGAATAACTAGGCCTGTTCTTAAACTATGTGCTATACTGCAAGAAATGAGAGCAGCACCTTTCCGAGTGGGATGGACACTGTCCCGTCCTAACAGCATCAGTGCTACCCACTTCATGACCTTGCTTCCTAATAGTTACTTTAATTGCTAACGCTTATAAAGTGATTATAAAGTTGGCTGTATGAAAATATAAATATAAAATAAAATAAATAATATAATATAAACTCATCACAGTTGGATGACTGTATTGTTGGTAATGAAACATGGAGTCACCTGTTGGTTTTTTCCTTATTTTTTACCTTGAACACACTGGTTGAAAATCATATTATTCCAAATTCTGAACAAAAAATAAGAACACTTGTCAAATGTATGTCAAATCCAGCATAACATTATAACACCATCTTCTAATTTCCTTAAACCTGAAACAGTGGAAATGCTTTCTGTTTCTTTTAAGCTATTGGAAAATCTACGTGATTAAATAATTTATCATGATGTTTAAAATGGTAAAAAATGACTTGTGAAAAATTACAGTGAAAGATCTTTTGCTCCTAATTTTTATCCGATATATTTGTAATGTTCTTTAACCACTGACAATAATTTTATATTTTGCTCAATATTGGTAAAACATAACCACAAATTATTCCCTCTAAGAGTTCGTCCCATCTCTGAAAGAATGAATGATGCAGAGGTAGAGCCTAATTTATGAATACAGAAATATTCTTTATATTCATTCAATATTTCAGCTAATCCTTGTTAGATATTGTTTGTGACTGCCCCAACAGCTGCCCTGAGAGTTTATTTGTAAGAGTTTTTAAGTGTTCTAGTGTAGGTAAACAGAATTGTGAAAATTAATGTTATGACAATGACATGCTGTACATTCTAGAGGCAGAGTAAATAAGGGTTAAGATGAAAAGCACTGTAGGATTAACTGCTTAGTGGTATGCTTGGTTTCTATCCTGTCTCAATTATAAGTCACTTTATGTAAAAGTGTTTGGCAAGCAAGTAAATGCAAATCGAAATTTAGCATCAGCTGCTTTAAAGTGTTTAGGGGATTTATGAAACCACTTTATTGGAGTGTTCCATTTAAGTAAATCTCTAATGTTATCAGCAGCATTCTAGCTTCCACTCCAGAGGTGCAGCTATCAAACTGGGACATTCAACGTAAATGAAGACACTTAGTGAACTGAGACTTTTGACCCCCATCTCCCATCCATTATGGGCCTTGTTCATCATCTAACAAGCTTTAAAACTGCAAAATCAAACCCAGGATACCTTATAGTGCTTTACTGCATGAGGGTAGTTGCAGTGGACCAACCTTGTACATTATCTATCATTTATGGAACGTTACATTTGTTAATTATTTTGTACATCATCAATTACTGATACTTACACTCTTGCTTGGAGAAAAGTTCTTTTATTTGTTTCATTTATGTCAGCACTTGGTCTTAGATGTCAAAATAAGTGTTTACAGTGAATTAGAAATTAAATTTGGCAAAGGAGTAAACATGTGTGAACTAATGATGTGTTTGAATTACCTGCACTAATTACCTGCACTGGAGCTTAGAGAAATTTGACTAGCCTGTGAAAACCTCCAATTAATGTCTCATCATAACTGGAGTTAATGCTCATCTGATGAAGTATGGCTATGCTGTTGTCAAGTTAGCTTTGTAAATCCAACCAAAACTCAATTTACCTTTTTTTTCTGAAAATCCAAATAAGCAGCAAAAGGAGAGTTGGACAGAGGACTAATGTGTTGGGTGTGATTTAGAGGATCTGTTCACCAACGTTGAACCACAGTGCCACCTACTGTTAAGTGGTGGTCTATATTCACAGATCTTCTCTTCAGTCTGACGTTCATTATTTAGGTACATCATTCAAGTTCACAGATCTAAATCAAATGAATCATCAGTTGTGCACTCACATCTCATTAATGTCAGTGTCTAGACAAATTAGTTGACTCTAATGATGACAGTGGCACTGAGGTTTGCAATGCTGTAGACCTCCAGGCTGCACTAACACCTGTAATTCCTCCTCAGATATTGATGAGTGTGCTGTACAGAGCCATGACTGTGGCTCAGGATTCCAGTGCCAGAACACACATGGCTCGTTCCGCTGCAGCCCGAAGCAGAAACAATGCCTCACCGGTTTCTCTCAGGACCCCCATGGCAACTGCATTGGTGAGAGAGAAAGAGAGAGATATAGTAAATGTGTGCATGTGTGATGTGGTCTGTTTTTTGGCATTCAGTGGGGTGAGTAGTGAGTGGATGACTGAGATTGAGGACCAGATAGTTAGTGCACCATCCTTGACAATGGACAGAACTCAAAAATCTGCTTTTCTCTGTATTTATTCATCAGTGTTAAGTGGAAAAAATAATTATCTGTAAACTATTGACTGTAGAAGCAGCAATCAACTGTGTTTACAACAGTAAAAGTGCCATAATAGTAGAGTGTGAGTCAGAATAATTAAGTGTTGAAAAACAACAATATAAAGCGCAGATGTGCAGAGATACTGTATATGAACAGTGCTGGGAGGTTTTGATTAGTCCAGGTGAGGTTTGGGAGGAAGCAGTGTTGAGTATTCTGACTGTATCACAGAGAAGAAGCTGTTGCAGAGTCTGGTGCTGGTGACAGTACAGATGCTCTGATACCTTCTGCCAGATGGCAGGAGAGTGAAAAATCCATGAGGGGTGTGGGAGGGGTCATCCACAATGCTGGTGGCTTTGTGTATGCAGTACTTGTTAAAGGAGGCATCTATACCCTGATGATCTTCTCAGCTGTCCTCACAATTTTGCTGCAGGGTCCTGTAGTCTGAAAACTGTGCAATCCCCATACGAAGTGATTAGACTGTTAATCAGGATTCTCTTTATTATTCCTCTGTAAAATTGGTGAGGATGGGAGGGGGAAGATAGACCTGTTCAAACTCTGCAGGAATTGGAGACACTGCTGGGCCTTATTGGATTGGCAGGTGGTGTTGCGAGTCCAGTTGAGGTCGTCTGTGATGTGCATGTGGTCCACCCCAGTTATCCTGAAGTCAACAATCAACTCTGTTGTGTTATCGAAATTGAAAAATAGCTTGTCTTTCCACCGGTCTGCAAACCTATAGCAACTTAATTGAAAAGGAATATTTGTTATTGCTGTAATTGTGGATTTTATGCTACTTTAATTGTACTCCATCTGTAATACATGAATGGCTTGAAATTGAAGCATAATACTGCTTGACTATTGCATACAAATGCTTTGTCAGCCAAGTGAAAAGTGACGTGGTTTATAATTTGTCATGCCAGTTTTATGAAGCCATGCATCTTTGCATGACATCTTGAAGTGCTTGAAGAAACACAAGAAAAAGGAGGTTTCTAAGAAGGTTTCTGATTCTATAATTTAGTTAGATGAATCAGCCATCATCTTCTAAATTCCTGTTCCTGATTGCACAGCCTACCACTGAAATAGAACAAAAAGTAGTGTAGTTGCAACATTCACCACGACTCTCGGGTCAAACGATTTAAAAATCTTGGTCCTGGACACACAACTCAGTTTCACACTTCTTACCTGACTCAGTCTGATATTGACTGAGTCAGGTAAGAAGTGTGAAACTGAGTCGTGGTGAATGTTGCAACTACACTACTTTTTGTTCTATGGAGGTTCCATTTCTTGTTCTGTACATCATTCCAAGACTGGATTACTGCCAGTCACCCCTGGCAGATCTTCCCCTGCAGGTTGCCCCTCCACAGGCTTCCTGTAGATATCTACTGATATAAAGCACATATTCTTGCCTCTCAAAAAACCTAAGCCTACTTAAAGGAACTTATCTGGAGCCCACTACACTAATCATAGCCTAGTCTGCATCAAAGTCCCCTCAAGCTTCTAGCACAGTTCAGCTGGTCCCACAATCTCTTAAGGTAATAGGAGGCCATGCATCAAGACTCTTTCTCTGTCCTGCAGCAAGGCAGTGGAATGAACTTTCCCTAGCTGTCTAAACATCAAAGTTACTGTCCGTCTTCATACAAATCCTAAATACCTACCTCTTTACCAAGCATTTGAATTAGCAATTAGCATCTATTAATAAAAAAAAAATCTCTTCACCCTTGACTTGTATGGGTCCCTGACCTAGTGAACTATAGAATGAGTATATGTTTTTGAGGCTACAAAGGACATCCGTAATTTGCTCATAATAAGGCTGTCATTTTGTTATAACTTTACATTGTATGTTTCTCAGATATTGATGAGTGCAGTGTTGTGAGAGAGCCATGTATAACAGGCTTTAACTGCATAAACACTGTGGGCTCCTACACCTGCCAGCGCAAGATTATATTATGCACCCGAGGATATCATTCCAGCCCTGATGGCTCACGCTGCATTGGTGAGTGTACACACACAGACACAAAGGACTTTAGTCTAGACTAGTTTATTTTCTGCTTACATTTGTAGTACCTACTGAACACCTTTTACTGATCTTGCACCTAATTATTATTAGTAGGTGGAGTAGTAGTAGTGGTAGCAGTATTCCCTCAGTGAAGTCAACCAATTTATTCAATTTATCAAATCAAATTTTATTTGTCACATACATACAGAGTATGACATGCAGTGAAATGCTTTTTTCGTCTGTCTGGTATTCAAACATAGAAAGATGGAATTAAGGATAAAAATAAAAAGGATGCAAGTTCAGAGTTAAAGTGTCATAGTGCAAAAAAAGGTTGTCCTGAACTAGATCCTGGGTGTTTCCTGGTTTAAACTCCGAATGACCTGCAGGAATAAACTTCTCCTCATTCTCTGTGTTTGCTTTCAAGCAACCTTTTAACTTTAAACCTATACCTTTTAAATTTAAACATTTTAATTAAAATACATTAGTGAAAAATGTGTACATTTCTATATGTATTTCTATTTTTAAATTCAGCTGCATGCTGAATATGATATAATAAGCTTATCAGCATATTTGGTATAACGTATTATACCTTTTTAATATCTCATTTGTAGTATTATTTCATCAATTTCATCATGTAGAGATTGGACAAGTATGCTACCCTGCAAGCACAGTATTGTTTTTAAGAAACTCCATCAGGGAATTATAATTCATTCAGTCAAAGGCAATGCTGCAACCACTAGACCCACTACTTTATTTTCATATGCATTGATTTGCATTTGTGAGGCAGTGCTGATCTGGTGTGCTTCTGTGGGTTTCTTCTGTACAGTGTATGAAGTGTAGCACGTTTGATGTGTTTGACCTGCTCTGTGTGCAGATGTGGATGAGTGTGTAACAGGAACACATCGCTGTTCTGAGGGTCAGATCTGCAACAACCTCCCTGGCAGCTACCGATGTGACTGCCAGCCAGGCTACCAGTATGATGCTATACGTCGCCTGTGCATTGGTATGTCTTGCACACTCCTGCACTTTGAGAACAATTACCCAGTTTTGCCCCTGTTCCCAAAGTGAGGTCCATGGAGACAAGATTAGTCTGGAAGAACTCGAGTGTCCTGCACAAAGCCTTGAACTCAACCTCACCAAATATCTTTAGGATGACTTGGACTGCTGACTGATCCAAGGCCTCCTCTCTGGACAGCAGTGACTGACCTCACTAACGCTCTTGTGGCTGAAAGAGCAAATCCCACAAGCCACACTCTCAAATAGTGTAAAAAAACTTCCCAGAAGAGTGCAGGGGACTAAATGTGGGCATCCTTTTTCTAAAAGCACATATTGGTGTGATGCTCAGGTGTCCACAAACCATATGTATTAGTGCTACAGATTGTACTAGTGCTAGAGTAACCATATAAAAATGTAATCTTTATTTAATCTTTAATGCTTTAAACATTACATTTGTCACTCCAAATGATTAGTATAGTGTCTTTGTCTAATTGAGAATTAACAATAATTAATGTGTTTGTTGACAACATGTGTGTGTGTGTGCGTGTATTGTGTGTGTGTGTATATATATATATATATATATATATATATATATATATATAAACACACACACACATATATATATATATTATTTGTACATATACGAATTGTTATGGAGCAATTTATCACAATTACCTCAAATAATCCTGATAAGCTCAAATAATTGTGATTATGTACACACAATTGTGTATCAAATTCTCGTATCAAAACTCAGAATTGGCTTGGCTATTCTCTTTACAACACATTAGAACCTTGGTGTTCTTTCTCCTGACAGATGTGAACGAGTGTTGGCGTTACCCTGGGCGTCTCTGTTCTCAGACCTGTGAGAACACTGTGGGCTCCTACAAGTGCTCCTGCACCACAGGCTTCTCCCTTGCCTTTGATGGCAAGAATTGTGAAGGTAGTTCTTTTTTTTCTCTCACTAATTTCTAATCATAATCACGAAATAATCATGAAATATTTTGTTAGATGCATGGTTATAGTGATTTAGTGACAAGTTGATAGTACGTGGTGTTTGTGAGGATTCCATGTTCTAGGCTGACTTTGGTCCTAAAAACTAATCCTAAGTGAGAAAGGAAAGTGGGAGATATAGGAAGAAAGAGGGCAGCAGAGAGAGAGAGAAATAAGCATGACTGAGCATGTCAGAAAGTGTCTGTGTGTCAGATGAAGAGATCTTAAAAGACAGACTGTGACCGAGAGAAAAGTGATAGAACCTGAGCACGGAGGGCAGAGACAAGGAGTGAAAGGAAGAAAGGGAGATTCTAGAGGAGCAAATGATTTTCAGCTTGTTTCTAGAGTTATTGAACGAGTATAATCAAGCACGATAGCTTCCTTAGTCACATTACACATGGAGTGGCATTAAGTAGAGATTTTACAAGGACTTGGTGGTCAGTGGTGGCCCACGGTACAGTTAAGAATGTCACCTTATGCAGCAGCACCAACTTAATAGCAGACCCAGATAAAAGTAGAAGTAAATAAGCACCCATGGTCCACTGTGTAACATTAAATGTTGATGGTATTTTTAGACATTGTGCTCATTTATCACATATTTGTCATATGTGATAAATGAGCACAATGTCTAGTGTCGAGGGTGATAGGATGAAAGCCAGCTGGGATGATGGGATGGTATACATTAGTACCACCTAGTGCAGGTACAATTAGCCAAAGTGATAAAAAAAAATTAGTCTATTTTTTATGTGCAGTGTTTCTTAGAAATATTGAATTTTGTAACATAAATGAACAATGTAAAGTTTGATCATACGTTCCTTACATGGCTACTTATTGTTTATTTAGTATAGTCTCAGTTAATATCTTCCAATATGATGCAATAATTAATGTTTTCATAATTTTTAATTGACTCTGATTTGCAGATGTTAATGAATGTGACAACAATCCATGCAGTCAGGAGTGTGCCAACATCTATGGCTCATACCAGTGCTATTGCCGTGTAGGATATTATTTGAAGGAGGACAGCCACACCTGTGAAGGTGACTCACATTTGTTTAAATGTTTTTATACTCACACTTGCAATCACTACTACCATAAAAATGAGTGGCTTTTGAGAGAGAATGTATTTTAATAAATCAATGTAGGTGATATATTACATATTGAGCAACTCTGGCACTCAATGCACTCCTTTATAGAGAAAAATCTATACAAGATATGAAGAGAAGCAGAGGACACAAATAGTTATTAATCATTTACATATGGAATAAAGCTATAAAATGTTGATGCAACAGCTCAAAATGAATGTGATGGGATCAATTTCATCTTGCCTTTTATGACATGAGATGCCATAGTTCCTATTGGAAGGTGCCATATGTTTCATATGTTCAAATTCAGACATGCTTTCTTAAACCTTTCCTACCTGGTCCTGACTTTTCCTACACTGTTATTAGTGTGTATTGAGATCTGTCTTTGCTACAGTTTTGACAAAATATATATATATTTTTTGGCTTGTAGATATTGATGAGTGCTCTCAAAGCATTGGGAACATGTGCGCCTTCCAGTGTGTGAATGTTCAAGGCAGCTACCAGTGCGCCTGCCCCCCTCATGGCTATTCCATGTCACCCAATGGACGCACATGTCAAGGTACTGTAAAAGTCATTTAATAACTGTAGGACAACTTCTTTAATGAATAATGTAAAACTTTTTTTAAATGCATATTACACAGAGTATGTCAGGTGTTTAGCCCTAAAATAGTCTAGGTGAAATAAGTCATAAAAAAAGTTTTAAAATAAAGAAAATAAGCAGTTAGTTTCTAGTTCCTGCCCCATGCTCTTCAGACCTTATTTGCACTCACACCCACTTACCTAGAAGATTGATAAGTGTGTGAAGAGGTTTTGATTTGTTTCAATAAATAAGAATGAGATGAGAATTATTTATACAGATAGATGACGACAATGAATACAGATGGATGTCACTTTCTTTTAAGGTGAAAGTGAAAACTCACTATCAGTCTAAACACACTTTGGAGTTTGCGTTATATTTTACAAAATTTTTACACTTGCCACATTGAGAAATACATTGTTAGTTACAATTACAAGCATTTTGTTCAACAATTACATATAATAGACAAGTGTGTAGTTAACAGATAGAGTTCTAAAACACAGAAGATGAGGGTACTGTTCTGCATGAAGCAAGTGTTACGCTCAGATTTGGGAAGCAACAGCCAACAAAGAAGTCTAGGAGAGTTGGATTTGGAAGAAATTGTCACTGAAATGATAATTTGTTGTTTGAATGGAGAATAGAGAATGGCTTATCCTGGATTGCTTGGAAGTCAGAAGTCATTGAGGAGTACAGTCCAGAATGAAGCGACCCATTTTTGTGGAGGTCACTATATTCACTGCATTGTTATTTGTACTAACTAAATACAACTGACTTCTATAACAAGTAAGTGTATAGACAGATACACCGGATAATATTTTGGAATATTGAATTGAATTGAATTGAATCATCCATGTAAAATAACATTACACAGTATTTTTTTTTTTTAGTAGAATGAAATGAGTTGTACAGATTTCTAAGACGTTGCACTTGAACCACTTGTACTTTGTATCTGATTGCCATAATGATGTAATTGGCAATATAGAGTACTGAGAAATGCTTTTTAACAGTATTGAAGATTATTATTTTGCCTACTTAAATCTTCAATCCGGGTATTACACTTCTACTTGCTCCTAGTTTTAGCTTCAGAGTTAAACAAACTGGATTGTGAATTCATTATCATTCTCTTCTCTGAATATTTTAAAGCACTTGTAACTTGAAATATAAGACCCTGACCTTAGTTCCAGTGATGCACCTTCTAATTTTTTCTGATACCTATGGGAAAAGAGCACATCCTTCCTCCTCATCTTTAGGAAAGAGATTGATATAAGCGGAGAAAGAGACTGATAAGAGAGCTTTGATTCCCCCAGGTTAAAATAAGTGCTCACTCAGTGTAATGGTGTGTGGATTGAAAGAGTATGTTGCATCTGTAGAATTAGCTTAATAATTAATTACAGCTGCAGGAGTGTCTACTGATTCATGGCAAAATGAAGATCAACACACCACATACCGCATGTACCTTAAATATTTTTGCACTGAGGATGGATGCAGCTTAAGGGATTTCTACCTGGTTTAGCACTTTATATACAAAAAGGTTTTAACTAATAACATTAATCTAAGGTTGTTTTGCATTTAACACACTGTTAAATGACAGAAATTAATATGAAGTCATACGTTTGCCTTAGTTTGTGAGTGTTGCCTTGTAGATTTATTTCAGACTCGCAAACATGTAGATCATGTAGCAATTAGTAAACCTCCATAGTATTTTTAATTTAGCAAGAACATCAAGGGAAGCAAAAAAACTTAATGTAGATGTTTTTTTTTTTTTTAAATGGCATCTGTTAGTCTTTTCAATCAATAAATAAATTAATCATAATGAAATTTTCATCGTGGGACTTATTTGTACTTTTTAAGTATACATTATACTTGGGTTATTTAAACTTTAAATTTATATCATTGAACTATTATAAATAGTACCTATAACAACTTTGATTTCTGAGCTCAATAATGTCATTAAAAATAGCAATACAATCAAAACCCTGTGTCTGCTATAATCAGCAGACTGCAAGACAGCAGTTTAGTTTTAAAAAATGCCATGAAGATTTTTTGTGTTTTAGATATTGACGAGTGTGCTACAGGAACACACAACTGTTCAACAACCCAAACGTGCTACAACCTTCAGGGAGGATTTCGGTGCCTGTCCTTTACATGTCCTGAGAACTACAGGAAGGTGTCAGACACGTGAGTGATATTAATCATAATCTTAACTGAATAAATTCCCCATATTAAATTAATTTAACTTAACACTTGAACACTTGAAATATCTTTAATCACAACACTAAATATGAGCATATAACATGTATATTTTCAGTTGGTTTAATAAGTTTTTGAAGACTAATATACTTTTTTGTTTTTTGCCACTGTACACAATTACAGTGGATTTCAAATAAAGCAATAGGTGTTTTTTACTAAAACTAATTGAGTCTTTTTGAAAAACATCTTAAATTAAAGCAGTCTACACTTGAATTCCATCTTGATTGCTTCATTTCAAATCCATTGTGTTGTACAGAAGCAAAATTACAGTAATAGAATAACTTGTCCAAAGAACTTTTAATGTCATGCATGCAAGGCTAAATGCAAAGTGGGCACTTTATTTATTTAAACTAGAAAGGCATGCCTACCAGCCACAGCAGCCATTAGATGTAGATTCGGTTCACTGGTCATGAATGTACTTATAGGAAACATGCATAACTCACTATGTGTGTAGGGGAGAGGGGTTGGGTTGGGTCTTTGTGGGTATGGGTTATGTCCCTCTGGCCCTGTGTGTTCAAGCAATGACCTTGTTAAATAAGGAAATCCATGCTGGTGACAGGTTTATTGGGCCCAGCCCCTGGCAAGCACGCTTTCCATTAGTCTGAGAAATGAAGGAGCCTGACTCTGATCAAAAAGTGCTTATTTCACACACACATGTCTAATCTAAGTACAGGTTCTGCTTGAAGGGTTGAACAACACCACATACACAAACGCATACACACTTCTAGCTACACAAGCCCAAATTCCAAAATCACATTACACACACACACACACGCACGCACATATATGTGTATATATGTGCGTGCGTGTGTGTGTGTATATGTAATGTGATTTTGGAGTTGGAATTTGTGTTGAATCCATAATTGCTTTTTTTTTTTATCGCCTTTTCCATGGACAATTCATTCAGTCATCATGGAAACGGTCCTGATTGTAACAAGTTGCTCAGGTAGGTTGAAATGTCAGAACAACAGTGTCTGTGAAGAAGAGGAAACTGGCCTTTCCACATCTGCTCGTACCGCAGAAAACTTGGAAAATGTGAGAGTGGATATTCTCAAAAGCCAGACACCAGGCTTCAGCTTTTCAGCTATTTAAACTGCACCATCTATACTGCTGGTTAACAAGGAGCAGAGCCTAACCACCCTCCTTGTGCGTTTCCTCTGCCACACTCTATATACACTGGGTTCCAAATTATTATGCACATGCCATTTTTTATTGGTTTTGTTTTGATTAATTTTAATTTTATCCTCAACTATTATTTTTACAATGAGAATGCTATTAAATTTGAAAGAACCGATAATGCCACCAATTTTATTGATATTTTGAAATATCAATACATATAAAATATATACAGTGATCCCTCGTTTATCGCGGTTAATGGGGACCGGAACCCCTCGCGATAGGTGAAAATTCACGAAGTAGGAATTTCCGTATAAGTGTATGTGGGTACCAGAATGTTTAAAATATGTATATTTATACTTTATATATATTTTTTACTTAAATCTTTTTAATTATAAAACTTTAATATTATACATTCACTCACTCACATATATTTTACTTAAATCTATTTAACTATAAAACCTTAGTTTGACCTTTTCAATTATGGTCATAATCTTCCTCTTCCTCTTGGGTTCACCAGTGGAATCTTTTGCACGGTGCTTAGGAGGCATTGCAAGTGCTTAATGAAAACACAACACGCGAGACACAGTTGACAGCGTGAACGAGAGTGGCGAGATACAGTACAACAAGGGAAGAAGCTGGGCGAGGATGCGATGATGCGCCGCGCCGGGAGCCAATCACGTGCCTTGTCTGAGTGCCCGTGGGTATGTACAAAGCCTCTGAGAGAGTCTTTGTCTGGCATCCTGGGAAACCGTTGTTATTTTTATTTTTCGATGAATAATCTTTAAAAAATCACCGATGCACTGAGGCCGTGAAACTTGAACCGCGAAACTTGAACCGCGAAGTGGCGAGGGATTACTGTATATATTCATATTCTCTCATCCACTGAACATGTATGTCTCATCCACTGAACTCCATGTACTGTATAGTTTCTTGCAGTATTTCATTTGAAGATGCCAGTATTTCCTTACAGAGATGTTGTTTGGAGGTATACTGCCACCCACCCTCATAGATCTTCTTTTTAGCGATGCTCCTGAGGTTCTCAATAGGATTGAGGTCAGGGGATGATGGTTGCCACACCATGATTTTTTTCTCTTTTTATGGCCATAGCAACTAAGGAATCGATGGTGTTTTTTGCAGCATGGTATGGTGCGTTATCCTGCATGAAAATAATTTTATTTCGGAGGGCGCAATTCTTCTTTCTATCCCATAGCAGAAAATGGTTTGTTAGGAACTCCACATATCCTGCAGAGGTTATTTTGAAACTGTCAGAGACCCTAAAGGGACCTACCATCTCACTTCCCAATATTCCAGGCCAAATCATCACTCCACCACCTCCTTGCTGACGTCTCAGCCTTGTTGGAACAGGGTGTCCATTCAGCACCCATACAGAACTCCATCCATCTGGACCATCAAGTGTAGCACAGCATTTGTCAGTGAATAAAACTGTTTGAAAATTAGTCTTCATGTAATTCTGAGCCCATTGCAAAAGGTTCTCTTTTCATACAAAAAGAAGAATCTCTGAAGAATCCTGCATCGAGAGGTTCTTGGGACTCCACAGATGCCAACAGCTTCAAACATTTTTTTATAGCTGCCTTTTTAATAACATTAGTCTGTTTGACAGAAACCTTTCTTGATAAACCTTTATCTGATCTAATTCTTCTCGACTGGGAATCACTGACAAATCTTTTGACTGTTTGATGATCTCTTTTCAGTTTTTGCGATATATCAATTGTTTTCATGCCTTTTGCAAGACATTGCACTATTTCACGCTTTTCATCTTCAGAAAGCTCTTTCTTTTTCCCCATATTGCATAAGAACTGTGACTTGCTAAATAATGTCGAACAACCTCTTTAAGTTGGTTTCCCTTTAGCTAAGATCACCTAAACTAATTAACTAACCTGTCTAAGATTGATACCAGTTGTCTTAAAACATCAAAAATAAAACAAACACTTTCTTTGAAAAAAAAACTAAAACCTGAATATTTATTTTAAAGAAATCCTACTGATATATTACTTTCATGATAATTTGGAACATGACGTATATGGGACTCTGACCCCAATATCTATCTCAGGGGTGGCCAACCAGTCAGAGACCAAGAGCCACATTTTTTACCGTGTTACCGCAAAGAGCCACATCAGACACATGGGCACACTTGAACATCACCTTTTTTTCCCTGCCATTTTGAGAGCGAACTTGACACAAATTGTTCACTCAAATGATCTTGATATGATACGAATGAAATGATACGAAAATACCGTATTGAACTCAAGCAAAGCGAACACGCATATTAAAAAGACACAAATACAAACTTCGGTGTGAACGTAAGAGCTGCATGAAACCGGGCAAAGAGCTGCATGCGGCTCAGGAGCCGTGGGTTGGCCACCCCTGGTCTAGCTATTTCAATTTGGCAATTGTTAGTCACTCCGTTCCTCTTGCTTGCACAACTTCCAACGTATTAACTTGAGAACTGACTGTATATGTGTTATCTGTATACCCATTGTTGACTGTGTACCCACACAGGCCATTGTTACATGATAATCAATTTTGACCTGTAACCCAATGACCCTTTTATTAATATTCTTTAACAGTAAAGCCCCATCCGCCATTGTTGATGTGTTTGTATTTGCCGCTGCTGCACTAAAGTTGCTGGGACATGTGACACGTATACAGTTAGGTCAGACTCGGCTCTGTGACGGCTCTCTAGCCGATGGAAAGGCAAACCGGTTCTTAGAAGGTTCACCAGTGGAACGAACTTTGAACCAGCACTAGCTCTGAACCAGCACCCGGTTCTTTTTGGTGGAAAAGGGGCACAAGATTTCTTTAAGACAAAGTGGGCAAATGGCCAAGTCCTCCAATTAAGTAGACTTTTCAATGACTGAAAACTGAATTTACTGTGGTAAACTTTGTGAATGTCCAAATATCAAGGACATGACTATATATATATATATATATATATATATATATATATATATATATATATATATATATATATATATACATATATATATATACGTGTATATATAAAATCTTCTGCTTGGAGAAGTATGTGTAGTGTTGCCAGGCACATGTAATATGCATTTTAGGACTATGATACTGATGCTTAACAAATGGTCTTTTTATTTCATTAGCAACTGGCAGCTTAAAACACAAACACTTGTCTTTTCCATCTAATAAAGAAATTCCCTACATTTAGCTGGTCTTTGTGACCGCAGTGATCCACAAGAAAAATGGACCTAACTTTAATTGGACACTTTTATATGCAGTAGCTTATTATGTAAACAACAGCCTTGAAATAGTAACCAAATGGCATATTAGCCGTATTAATTCCCTCCACATCATTTACTTGACAATCTGTTTAATAAGAACTGTATTTATTAACACATTATCTCTGTTGCTGAACTTGCTGTTTCTCTTTAGTGTTGAGGCTGTTAACTGTTTCCACGTTTCACACTGGCTTTTAAATGCAATTTGCACTTCACACAGGGTTCATTTAGTCTGCAATCACAGATGCAGTTTGGGTGACGAGCCACAGACTTAGGTTATTGAATGTTAATTTCAGACACTTTCCAGGGGATTTTGCAGCCACATATTTGAAACATCTATGTATGCACATCTGGTGTAGGGTTTAGAAAGCAAATACAATATTAAGTATACCATAAAGAAAGATAAAATACATTGCATAACCAATAGCCTAATAGTGGTCCAGGGACAGGATCCTCATTGCCGTGACTTGGGTTTGATTCCCAGGCAGGAAGCTATCCCAGCCCGTGAAAAGCTAACTCTGTGTGTCAGGAAGGGCATACGGCATAAAAATCTGTGCCAGATCAAATATGTGGACCAGATTATCTGCTGTGGTGACCCTCAACAGTGAGCAAACGAAAGAAGAATGACATTCCATAAATAATATGCTTTGCATCTGTTTAATCTCTGCATATTATTTATGGAATGTCATTCTTCTTCTACTATGTTAAATTGATAGAAAAGTCATGACCACCCCAAGAATGGATTTAGGACGATTTTACTGACTGATGAGGCTGATTTGATTTTCATTAATTAAAATTATAGAAAGTTTCACTGTCAATGATTAAGACATTTGCTATGTTGAATAACGAGACATTTTTAAAAATCCATTTCTTCTTAAATTATGTAGAGCAAAAGGCCAGTGTAGCTGCCAACCAGGCAGGAGCCTCACCTGATTCCACTTCTTTAATCAGTTTAATCAGTTCGTCTCTGTCTCCATTTAACTATAAGCTGTGCGTGCTATTCAGTCCGAGCTGACCACCTTCTAACCAATCAGATTGGAGAATTCAACCGCAGATTGGTATAAAACAATATAATCAAACCACTTTAATGCTATTGGCATTTGTGGCTGGGAGTTCAAAAGAGTATGACTGGCCCCACTTTCTGGTTGTTTTTCTCTCGGTCTCTTTGTGTGCAGCCAGTCATGTCGCACAAACTAAATGGACATATCGGCTACAACATAGCATTGTAAGAATGGCCTAATGAAAATTAGTCATGCACCTTTATCTTTTTAGTTTTGGAATAAAATTGAATAAAAATAAGTTACTTATTATATAACCCTTGGCTATTTTATACTCTGCAAAGGTAGTGCAAAGATCAAATGTAGCCTTCACTATAACACCGTAATATGCACCTCTTTTTGAACCTTTCCCATGTTTTCATAGACGCTGCGAGCGGGTAAGCTGTTTCGGCTCCCAGTGCCAGAACTTGCCATTTCGCATCACCTTTTATCAGCTTAGCTTCCAGACTAACATCGTCACCCCAGCACAGATCTTCCGCATTGGCCCCTCTCCAGCCTACACAGGTGATAACATAATCATTAGCATCCCGCGTGGCAATGAAGAGGGTTACTTTAGCACACGCCGACTCAACAGCTTTACCGGAGCTGTGTACCTGCAGCGGCAGCCTCATGGCCCTCGTGACTTCCTCATCGACGTAGAGATGAAGTTACTGCGCCAGGGCACTGTCACCACGTTCCTCACTCACATCCACGTCTTCATCACAGCACACTCCATGTGATGACCCTTTCTGTTGCATCATATCTGCTTTCATAAGGTGCTAATCTCCTTAGGGGGTTGTCTGAGTATCTCATTAACTTCTTTGCTGAACAGATTTTCAAAAAAAGCTTATCCAAAAGGAGCTATGATGGTGCTTTTTTTTTTTTTTTTTTACAGGAATCCAAAAGCTTGTGTTCTGTCATGACTTGACAAAAAGAGAAATGCAAACTGCATCAACTTACAGACGTAGTTGATTTCCATTTCCAGTTCTTCTAAGTAATTAAAGTTACTTAGTACTAGATGTTATTTTTTCCTGAAACAGTTTTGATTTCTTGAAATTTCTGCAGGGCCTCATTAATGATTTTAAAAAGCATTGTTTCCTAGCTGAGGGAAACTGTGGGAAAGATGGAGTGGTAAAAATGTGGATCCTTAAATCTTCTTTACATAGTGTTGCATCTCTTTATTTTACCCATTATAAATGTTTCAATCATTTTGGGAACAATTATTTACTGTACAAAATGTATACTACTAATGAGTACATATACGGCACTTATTTTCGTTATCAAAGGGAAATACTGCAAAAACATCTTTTGTAATCACTGTGATTAATATTTTGTACCTGAAAAGATGTATAATATTTTGTAATATTTGTAGTTTGCTTGTTTTCTGTTTGTATCTGTTATTGCAAGGCACATTTGACATTCACACTTGGAGTCTGTGTGAGATACAATGTAGCACTGACATTACATTACAAGACAGTTTGTATGGAGGTTTTATTTTATTTTATTTTTTTGCTTTCTATATCTATTTCTGTATGTTATCTAATCCTCTCAGGGTAAATGCATCAGATCATTTCTTTGTGTTGTCCAAGTGATTACCATATCACCATTGATTTAATAAACAAACAATAAATAACAGACCCACAAAAGCATTTATAGAGTGAAAGTGTTTTTTTTCCTTCTTTCCTTTTTTCTGCAATTAGTTATAATAAAGCTGATTTCTCTGAAACAGAAGGTGAAGACCACCACCTACTGGTAAAAAGCAAAACCTCTTTCACTTTGGTACTATGGTTCTTTTTAAACAAAATAAATGTAGATCAAATTCTTAAGTTTATGTTCAGGCCCATGGCTAAAGAAACGGCATTAACCCTGAAGGTCAAGCAATCTAAGCTTATCACAGGTTGTGGAAAAGCAGTCTGTTTTTAGCTTACCGGACCTGCCTTTAAAATGACGGGCTGTGTAGGCCCACTCCTTGATGAAGTCCTCATCAGCCCCTGTGCTATCATGTACTGGTCCACCCTAGAGGCCACTCAACCTTCCCTCCCCATTGTGTGGGTATCGGAAAAGGGTGTACAACTGTGTGAGTTCCACAGCACCTCAGATAACCTCAGACTGCTGCCTCACTACATAGGATGAGAAATATTTAATAGCTAAATGGTAAATTATGAGTAGTGCTACATCGTTCTTACTGCTGGAATTCTCTGAGACAAATTCACAAAACTTTGGACAATTCATCTGTTTGTTTATGTACATTCTAAATAACATAAAACCATGTCTTTAGCATAACTTCTGAATATAACTGATACAGCATGTTTTAGACCATGTCTTAGGACAAAATTGAACCTCAAACTACTTCCTGCCATTCAGGTGGCGTTCCAACACACATGTAGGAGTGTGCAGTCTTTGACAGATTATCGTCTTTCCCCGAGTGCTCTTTATCAGCATGGCTAAATTTACGTGACTATGTTCCATGAAAGCAAGTGCTCATTCTTGTGATAAAGATACTAACAGGAAATTATGAATCTTTTGATAAAACTGACCAGGCTGTTATGGAGTCAATGGACACATCTCGAGTTGACGCCCAGCAACGCTGTAACTCACTAGTCGGTTGTTTAAAGGTGAAGAATTATACTAAAGCAGTAGAATTTTAAATCTCTGACGATAATTGACAATAATGGACAATACAGCTAAAGGGGATGAACATGCACTCAGATCAGTATGTTTTCTTACAGGGTGCAATGACATGAGAGAATTCACAAAAAATTATATCTTAATCTATATATATATATATATATATATATATATATATATATATATATATATATGAGGTCAAAGCTCTGTGCAGGACATTCATGTTCTTCAACTCAAAACTTGGTAAACCATTTCTTCATAAGCTATGCATTGTGCACAGGGGCATTGTCAGAGACAGTGAAACAGGTTCGGACCTCTCTGTTCCAGTAAAGGGAACTATAATTCTACAGCATACAAAGTCATCCTAGAAAATTGTGTGCTTCCAATTTTGTATGAACAATTTGGGGTAGACTTGTATAATATGGATGTGTTAGTCTGGTTCCTGCATATTTGTGCCATAAAGTGTATGTGTGGTAATCTATAATCACTGGTACTTTTAAAACATTTTTGATGGTGGAATTTATAATATGCTGCTACTTGTTTGATAACTATTGCTGTGTAGTATAAGTTAGCAGGAGTAGGCACATTACTTAGCCATCAATAAAGTGCAAGTTTCCAAAATATCAGTAAATCTACTCCAGTTTTCTGTCCTAAACAGACAATTTATGCTTTGTAGATTCTTTGTTGTGGACATTACCACTGTTTGATTTTAGATGTTTTAATGCTTAAATATTTATTTTGTAATTGCTTACACTATGTATAATATCCATAAGCCACACCAATTTATGGGTGTGGTATTATAAATATTTAATTTAAAGGCAGTTTAAAGGCTTCTGTTAATGCCTTGCTGTTGTTGCTGAAGCCTTGAGCCAAAAACTTGTTTTTGTTAATCATTTATGAAATATGAAGCATATGAAGTCAATATTGTAATAGCACTCTGTACATGCACAAACTAGTTCATCACAACATTTCTCCTTAAGTGTTTTAACATGTTCACCACATTCCTTTATAGAACTAATGATTTCAACTGACATACTGTATTTAGTCCAGGCCTTGTTACCAGTGTTCCCAAGATTATATCCTGGTCCGCATGAGTCTGACCAGAATAAACCTGAAGATGATTAAATGAATTAATAAATTAATAAATATTTAATATGTCAGGCATTATTTTGTGAATTCCTCAATTGTTCTCATTTAAAAGCAACATTCCACACCACTGAACTAGGCAAATCCTCCCAGCATGATTAATAAATCATTAAGGAGGTAATAATTACATGAAATAAAACTAGGTTGGCACATAGGGCACTGGATCTTGTGCATCAGTGTGTAGAGAGCTGGCACCCATGCAGTATTTATCTCAGTGCTCTACCAACCTTTGATCATGAATGGGAACTTGAAGTTAAAAGAAGGAGATGATCATTACTGTGTACAGGGTCAAGTTGACAAGGCTTTCATCAGGGAACAGTGCCTTTGGATTGATCGCTGGCATTCCACTTCAAACGCTTTTGGGAAGGGCAACAGATCTCGAAACTTAACCCATTCATGCTCTACAGCTTAGATTAAAGTCAACATGAAAATCACCTGTGCTTTATTATAACACTTCAACACAGATCTCTCTCAGGTTGTGCCCAACCACATCAATGGCACTTGTATTTCAATAGAAATGATAAGCTTATTAAACGTGCTACTTGTGGTTGCCTGCATTGTTATATAAAGGGCAGAGGATTTTAAATGGTCACATTACTGTATACAACTTTAATTTAAGCTGGTGATTTTATACCAGAGATTATGATTCAGGCAGAAATGAATCCTTGTAGATAAATGAGAAGTGGTTACTCAGTGGTTCAAAGCATTCCTGTGAAATGAACTTTAACTCTTCTAGTTTTTGAGCACAGAACCTTACCAGTGGTTATCTTATGCATCAAAGCTACATATGCATATATGATCACAAATATCAAATAGCTATCATATATTTACAGGAATCTTGATTTCAAATGAGCAAACCTGAGACAAAAAAATTGGCAAGAATGTAATTCAAAAAGGATTTTTTTTCTTCTCTGTGACAGCAAAATCTTTTGATAATTTTGCAAATAACCACATTTTTATCATGTATTTGAGCCCAAACATCCTTGTCTATCAGGTTTTCAGAGTTGAACTAGAAAATGCAGCAATTTAATGTTGAATACAGTAATGACAGTCTCTCTTAACAGTCTCTTATAAAACCTTTCTCTATGATTGTGTCATGTGTCTCAATTCAAAAGTATTAGGTTTACATTACAGTTTGAAGGCCATGTGAGGTTTTTCAAAATTCAAATATTAACTGAATTTTAAGATGTAATGCTAGTTTTCTATGATAGATAAAATTTGTGCATTTATATTGCTGATCAATTGCTAGTCAAAATGTGTACATGTGGCTTGTCTGAATGTTACTCTGAATTTACTTATCCTAACATTAGCCCCATGCAGAGGCAGGATCTGCTGTTCAGCACCGCCACCTCCATTTGGCACAATTCAAGGCATCCACAGGTGCAACATGTGCTTGCTTTCTCTTTGATTTGATCAAGCAAATGTTTCTTTGGTTCATGGCCTCTTTTCTTGTGGGCTCAGGCACAAGGCTGTCCTGGTTACTAACTGTTCACAACTTTGAGCAACATGGCCCTACCACCATAGTCTCGCATCTTGTCAATGATCTTCTCCACCCCATCCACTTCCTGACATTGTGGTTCATTGTGTGGTCCCATCTGGTGAGCCCAAGGATCTTTCAAAACATTTCCATTTTGGGCCTGTTAATGTCTTAATTTTGCTGGCCAGCGTTCATATCTATATAAAGGGCCATAAGGCAGATAATAGTTTTGTATACTTTTTTTATCCATATACCTGAAGTAAAATTTTGACTTTGAATAACATTTAAAAAAGATAAGTAAACAGATTCTGTCTTTAATATTTATTATATTCAATTGCAAATCAATTGAAAAGGAGACTGTGAGTTTTGCAAACACCATTCCTAACTCAAAAGACCCCTTGTAGTTTAGGAATCCCTGGCAAAGTTCACAGACATGTGAATTTGAATGCGTTCCTTTCCCACGTACTGTAGTGTAAACATAAAAACCTACAAAACAACTACCAATATGGTTGAAACTGTCAGGTTGAAACTGCAGAGATGAATGCTGGTTCACACAGAGTAAAAACGCAGAACGAAAAATGCAGTATCAGTCTGGAGGAGCAAAAAGGCAATGAAATCAAAAGCCACTAAGGGAAGCCAAATGACAAAACAAGTGCCAAAAAACAGAGAACGAAATAATAAAAAAAACAGTTAATCGGCCAGAGAAGAGACATTCACATCTGTCGATAAGGTCAACTACTGTACTTTCATGTCATGACATATTGTAATGAAATAAGTTTGGAAATAGTACCACATTGTTAGCAGGGGTACGTTAAGGTTTTGTTTAGATTGATTTAACATGCTTTTCCTGTAAAAGCCATTATTTATTGGTTTAATTATAACAAGAGTTCATCAGGAAATAACATGATGACAATCTCCCTGCTGAATTCCTGATCATTGCTACCATAGTTGGCCTGATGGATTTGCTTGTTCTTGTAGGAACATGGATATGCATGACACCCACTTCATCCACTTTTTTACTAAACAATTATTTAGCTGCCTCATTAAATACCTCATACCGTTTATTTACCGCGATACTCCATTTGTTATGACATACTTCATTAATCATAATCTCAAATTCTTTATTAAAGCAGATCACCTCTGATAGTGGAGCAATTATACAGGTACTGTATGAGATGAATCTCTCTCTCTCTCTCTCTCTCTCTCTCTCTCTCTCTGTAGCAACTCTCAGAGTATATTATAAAAAGAATCATGAAAGAACAGAAAACACAACATTGAAAATGAAAACAGATATTCCATATAATGATGAAAATATGTGATTAGTGTATTACAGCACCTATATGTACACTGTGTGTGTGTGTGAGTCATGGGAAGAGAGAATGGCTTGGTTGAGATGAGACTATGATTTTCTTCCTCATTCTTTAGGCCCACAGGTATGTGAATAGAGGGACTTGTTAGACCAACAGGTTTCTCTGCAGATCTCACAGTGTGCTGTATGAATATGCGATGAATGATTCTGTAATGGCTGAGGCAAATTGTACCAGCAGTATTTATGACAACCCAAATTTTTTGAGATGTCACAGAAAGTGCATGCATTGCTCATTATTTTAGTGATGTTTTTCAATGTCTTGTTGGCAGATCGTTCTTGAGAATTTGATGGACTACACTGCTGAATGTAAAGCCATGTAATTCCAAGAGGAGTATTTTATCCTATAATAAATTTCCATCTCAACAGTTTTCTGTAAATTCCTCTCCAGGTTGTTGGCTTTACATCATGGTGACATATGAGATGAAGATATGATCATGGATTGTTTTTTTTCATTCCCTCTGTGAAGCCTAATATACAACACAGTTTCGTTCTAACCATTGATTTGGGACTCTAACAAGAGGTCATACAAGAGGGTACAAAGATTTTATGGCACCTATGAGGCTTAACAGGGCTACATCTTGGGTAGGTTTCTATCATCAGTGTCCATCATGTTACATTCAGTGTTTACTTACTGGGTTCAGTGCAATAAAGAAAAGTGATCATTATAATTAATTTGATACATCAAACCTTTCAAAATTTAAAACTTTGATGTATCAAATTACACAAACCAAGTGCTATGTAGTCTAATTAGACTGCATTAGCAGTAATAATAGTACTATATAATTAGACTAATTAATGTGTTATTTATTATAAAATGAGTCAATAAACAGGTCATGTATGCCCTGCTTTCATGAGGACACAAAACAGCATTGCACTAATATTAATAATAATATTTAATAATTCACTTATATTCACTAAATTAGCTAATACTCAGCTTGACAAGGAAGAAACATTTTGCAACACAAGTGCACCTAAGACTGATGTATTTTGTAGCTATTTGGATAAAACATGCTGATTCCTTGAAACCAATTTATTTGTATGCATTTATATTTGTTTTGATTTATGTTTTTAGAAAGGTATTCTGCTCAGTGAATACAGAAGTTAGTCAAGTCAAAGTCAAGACAAGTCAAAGCTGACACAAAAAGACACAAACCAACACAAGCATACAGTATTAACAGCTTAAAAACAATACAACAACATCCAACATGAGTCACAAGAGACATGATTTTACATTTTTTTTTATCTTTCTGTGACAAGTATGGAATGCAAAGCAAATGTCACAGAAAACTATGGTTATAGATAAAGTCTATTTGGGGTCATCAATTATATAGAATGATAATATGACAGTGTGCTGCTTGAATTGTATGCACCATATGCACCCAATGCTATTCATATAAAGCTCTCATAGCACATAAAAAAGTCTTACATTTTCTTAGTCGTGCTGCAACGCATTACTGTCAGAAAATAATGAAGGAAAATGATGATGAAGATGAATAGCTTGTCTAAAAACAGCAATTCATCAGCAAGCCTGGATGCTACACACTGCACCACCATCTCATAGTATACAGCAGTATAAATATAATCTAATTATATATTTTATTTCTGTTTGTTGCACAAAAAACAGCACCTCAGCATATGTTTTTTTTGTCAGCATAATTGCCATAAAACTTTAACCACAAAACACAAACTAAAATAGAAATTATTAAAATATAAAAATACAGGACTAAAAGTAAGCATGGGCTCTTCAGTCCCGTTCTGGCACTGTACAGAGTGATTTGTTATTAGTTTTATTTTTTAATCTGCTTATCTGATTATCTAAGTTAGTAGCTGAGGTTTGCCGCAAATTCGTCTTATAATTAATTGTTCTCATTCCCATTCAACACTCATAAGGGAGACATTCTTAGGGGAGGTCTATTACAGGACCCTACCCAAGGCTTCATTTCACTTCCTTCACTTCATTAAGCAGCGAAACCTCCTTGACTCCTTTTATTTTCTGAGATCAAACCACATCCTTACTTACTCATACCTTCTTCTATACATACACATCCTTTCTTAAGCATGTGCTAGAAGAGACCTCCTATTTAATTGCAATATACTTAATTGCATTGACATGCTGAATATGGATATAGTCAACGTGTCAATTCAATTAAGTATATTGTGTTAAAGCAGGTTATATTTGCATGTTTCAAGCATTTTCACTGAACATGCAGGGAAAAATCAGTTATTAGTACACAGAATAAATCCCACAGTCAATCTATAGTCCCTTTTTGCCAGACACTTGACTTGAGATCAAATGATGAATAACATATGTCAGAATTTCAGGTTTTATTTTCTGTATCTAGATGTGTTAAACAGCTTAGAACATAACACCTACTGTATGGTGGGCGCCCAACCAGTTTTATGGCAGAGCTTAAACTTGCTTCATGACTATTTCCAATCTGCTCCTCTGATTCTTAACGCTGATGAGTTCACTCATGCTTAATGAAGGTAGGGCCTATATCTCTTCATTTTACCAAAATAAATGAATAAATAAATAAATAAACAAACAAACAAATAAATAAATAACAAAAGCTTTTGCTCTTTTTTCTTAGCTTCAAAATTTTCTTGGCCTACAAATCTACAAGAAATCATTCACATATTTTGATCACTTGAATATGTATGGTTCAAATCCAATGTGCCATATCCATCTTTATATCTTCAATGTATAGCAAAACAATACAAAAATACAATCAGTGCAGTAGAGCATTAAAGTGGATTTAATCTGAAAATGGTATAGTCATGATGCTGTCTTTTTATGTATGTTAATTATAAAGAAAGAAATGATCACAAAATAAATACAATCATACATACAGTGGTGTGAAAAAGTGGTATGTTTGCCCCCTTCCTGATTTTTTTTTTTTTGCACGTTTGTCACACTTTAATGTTTCAGACATTAAATGTTTATCCACAAATGGCAAAAACATGGAACAGTGGTGAACCAGGAGTGGCCGGCCAACCAAAATTACCCCAAGAGCGCAGCAATGACTCATCCAAGATGTCACAAAAGACCCCACAACAACATCCAAAGAATTGCAGGCCTCACTTGGCTCAGTTAAGGTCAGTGTTCATGAGAAACCTCCACCATAAGAAAGAGACTGGGCAAAAATGGCCTGCATGGCAGAGTTCCAAGACAAAAACTGCTGCTGAGAGAAAAGAACATAAAGGCTCGTCTCAGATTTGCCAGAAAACCTCTTCATGATCCCAAAGACTTTTGGAAAAATACTCTGGCACGCCAAAAAAAATTCCTCCAGAAGCATGCACTTTTAATTCATGACTATTAACGTAACATAAAGTAGTAAACGCATAGAAAAATCTGCAGTTGCTCAAAGTCACCACTAGATGGACACCTACTTATACGAACAACTCCACTTAACTTGTTTTAGTGAAAAAAAAATAAAGACGGAAATCATATTTTATGTTTTTAACATTCACAAAACCTTATAAAACATATGCTTATTTATTAGAAATTTAGGTAACACATGAAGCTGCAGTTAATTTATTTCACAATCAACAGGTCATCACAAGTCAAGAGCCAGATATGTTCTTAGATCTTCTACACTATTAGCGATATTTACAATCCACTTACATAAGCATATTCTTTTTGTTCCTCTAGTAACTTGCTTCAAGCACAGACATGAAAGAAAGTGTTTTTTTTTAAACTTGATCAAATTTTACATGCAGAAGGATATTTATGAAGACAAAATATATAAGCAAAGGTTTTTCCTTTTTAACTGTTTGTTTTTATTTGTGTTTGTTTCTCAAATAATTTGGGTCTCCTAAGTCTATGTTCACATCAGAAATGAACTATACCACTTTCACCTCATTTTGATCCAAAAATTAAGTAGTATAGCTGGAGTCCTGCAGTAATCTTGTGTTCATTAAATAATTGTATAATTAATTAGAACATCTGAAAGTCTTGTTTCTTTCATTATATAATTACTCCAAAATTTTGCTGCCGTGAGTAGATTCTTACAAAAATGAGCTTGTCAAGAGTTTCTTAATGGATTCTTTGATAAGGTTTCTTAGCTTTTTAGATTGTAGTTTTTTTAACCCCTTTCAGAGGGAAACATTCTGTTCAACAAAGAACTTTTAAGGGTTCCCTCAGAGAGATAAACAAAGGCTCAATCAGCCCATCCCTAGTAGACAGCCGCCAGTAGCAGCAAGATACATCTGAGCTCATGCCTGATAGGTTTTGTGGAAAAACAAAAGCTGTGGGTTGTTAGTGTGAATCCCCATGGGTGAGCACACTTTTTCCGTAAATTCGTTTTTTTCCCCAGGCTTTTGCAATGCTACTGTTCCAAAGCAGGATCAGGCTTGTGGAAAATCCAACACCCAGCAGGAGTGGCAGTGCTCATGATGTTGGACAGGCACAAGCTATATATGGATGTCAGAGCAATACAGTACCTCATTCGCAAGCTTTTGTAAACAAACAAAATAAGGATAATGTCTAAAAATCAGGGGTGTGAGCAAAGCACATCTTTGGCACAAGGTGGCAGCCTTGCCAACCCAGTTGTCACCTCAAATCTGACCTCAAATCTTAATGTTGTATGTTTTGCTTTAAATGGTCATTGTTGAGTTGTCAGTATTTTGATATCCATCATATCCTGTATTTTGAGGGCAACTACATATTAAAATATATATATGTAGATATGTACAGAATTCAGATATTCAGTAAATGTTACCTTGTCTTATAAATTATTAGCTGAAAGCAACCTATGGTCTTCTATATCCCCCTCATGCCAACCCATGTAATAACATTGTTAGGGAAAGCCTTGTATAAGACAATAGGGGAGACCAAATGTATTTGGCTAGGCTTGGAGTCCCTTTACCCATAATTCAAGCTACAGTATGAGTCCTAGATGTAGATATGTATGTAGGACCATTTATAAGAATCTGTCATGTTTTGTTTATTACAGATAGTTTAAGTTCATTCTGCAGTTCTGCCGCACCTTGAACACTAGAGGTGCATTGCTTGGGCCAAGTAACTGTCTACATAACATTGCACCTTTTGCATTAAGCTCAGGTTGCAGATTTGTTTTTTTTCTTGTGCAATCTTTGGCATATATCTGCATGTGCTGTGGGCTGCCTGTGTGCCCTATCAACCTGATCTTGTGTTGCACAGTGAGCGGAAAGGCCCTGATACTATGCAGGGTTGAGTGACTCTGATTTCCATCTTGAGTTGTCTTTCTGTTGCTGTTTAAGCTAACTCCTGGGTCTTATTTGGTCTCATTTTGTACCCTGTACACATGCAGATGTTACTTCTGTATTTAATTTTGTTCATTGCAAGTTTTAATTTTATGTTTTACCTTTGTCAATGTCAATGTGTCAAAAGATCAATGTGTTTAATTACTTAACAATTTTAAATCACACAAGTACTATGAGAAAAATATTGAAATTACACTGTTTAAGTATGTTTTACCATCATTATTCATCTGTATAGTCTATTTTAATTAGAACCTTAACGCATAAACACAAACTCCCATGTTGGGCACTGTATAGACATGCACTCAAAGATCAGTATGCATGCTTCATTTTACTATTTTTGCCAGATTTGGCTTAGCAAAAATAATAAGCTCTATCAAGGCTTAATTTACTAAAAGGTAAAAATGTGATTAAAGTATACTTAAAATAATTCAGATTTGCAGGGAGAAAAATGTATGGGTGACGTCTTACAGGAGTAATCAAGACACATAAATACAAAGCATACATAGACACACCACTCCACTGTAAATAATCACTAGATAATTTTGTTTCACATATTTCCTTCTCGAAAACAACATGCATATTAGATCCGATACCTATTAATTTTTTAAACAAATTGAGACAACTACTTGTACTGTATGTATCTAAATCCTTAAACCTTTAGTCATCACTTATTAAAAATCTTGACCTTTGTCAGTGAAACTAAAATATAGGAAAATGTCAAACCTTCCCTTTATCTCCAGGAAGTGCTCTGAAGATATAAATAATATTGCACAGGAATCACACATAGTAAATGAAATTGTTCAAACATAGTTCATAACAGATCTATTTAAAGTTATAAATGACCTACTATTAAGAAATATAATGTAAATATAATGTTTATTACTCTGTTACTTCTAGATTGTGCTTTTGTAATGCCTTGATTTCTCCCCTACTTTATCCACTTTAACTTGGCTCACAGTAAATTTTGCATTGATTATTAATAACCACCTTTACTTATGGCTTTGGTTTGTGGACATTTGACCATCATACCCATAGGTGGACCTTCCTCAAACTGTTACCACAAAGTATTTGGTATCTTTGTAAGTTGTAGCATTACAATTTCCCATCACTGAATTTAAGTGTCCAAAACATTCTCCATCAATGCATTGCCCATGTGAACAAAGCAAAATCCAAAAGATATTATAACAAAAGGGAGACTTGGAACAGGATGTTCAAAAAGCACATACGGGCATGATCCACAAACTAGATACTGTAAACTTTTATGTAAAAACTGCTGATGTACTTATAAAGACCACCCTTTGTTCTTTTGAGGATCCTCTTTAAAATATGGTCATACTGAACAGACTGAAGTCTTTGGGAATGCAGCCCTGCAGTTGGTGAACAGCCAGAACATCCAGAACCCATCACTACGAGGAGACCATGTGCAGAAATTTATTTGTTTGGCCGGAGTCAATGTATTTATTTATTTTTATTTTTTTTACGTACACTTTAATAACTGTGAATATACAGTTTACTACATATTGTATAGTACAGTGTAGGATTTATGATGTTCATTTGTTGAATGATGTTGGTTTATTTACCTCATATTTTCTCATCTACTGTAGTCTGAAAACACACTGCAGACAAAAGAAAAGAATTTGAGTGGAAGTGGCAATAATGCAGTCTTTTGTCAGTACATGAACATGTCCATCCATTTGGGCATCTTGAGAAAGATGACAAAGATCACAAAATTTGACCAACGAGTTTCTCAAAGCAAAGCGATTCAAGCCCTGGCATGTATGCATGATGTGTGGGGACTGGATCATCAAAAGAAAACACATTTACAAATACCACCAGTGGAAGATCAAGAAGGATTGCGTTACATGTTGTTGACTGATGTTGTTGACTAATGTTCAAAAAGTGACATTTTACTAAGCAGAAAACCGTATAATAATTATACATGAATTCCTTGTTTTGAAGATGATAAGGGGCAAGAAATTTAAGACGGCTTTAGATAAAAGAGTGAGATGTTTGTTTTTTGGGTGTGGATAATGTATGTTTTCCATATTTTTGTATATGCTTTGTTTTGAAATGCACTGACGAAGGTATTCACAGTGATCACAGCGGCATTGCACATATTGCATATGTGGTAGACACTATGGCTCATCATCTAGTAGCTGGTAGGGAAATTTGTGTGTGTGTGTGTGAGAGAGAGAGTGTTTGCTATGAGAAAAAAACTGTTAGTTTCCTTGAGGTTGAGGCTTATTTTTACTCTTAAGGGTTTGAATTTATTTCATTTTAGTTTTAGTCTCAGTCGTACTAGATGCAGTTGGAATTAATTTGCAGAAATCTTTCTTTAGAAATAAAAAAACAAAATCCTATAGAACAGGACCTAAGATTTTTTTAATTGCAATTTATACCCTAATATTCCCAAACGTAAGCATTTGCAAGCCAAGATCAAGTACACAACATTTCTGAACATTTCAGAATAATTATTGATTAATGCTTTTCAGACTCATTCAGCTTTGTGTGAAAAACCCTCAGATGTTGATTTTACTTTAATTATTCAGCCTTCATTTGCAGGTGATATGATAAGAACAGTTCAGTTAAAGTCAAAAAGGGATTTTCCACTGCTGTGATAACCTCAACACTTCACTCATAGGTCTATATATCTACCTCAGTCTGATCAAGCATGTCTCATTTGTCGTCTGATTTCTTGCTCAAGGCGTGTTATGTACACAAAACTTGGGGAATGTTCAAATTTGAGCAGTGCACACATCATTGATACACACATTGAAGGGAAAGCACAAAGGGGTGAAGAATGGTCTTTTTAGGGTCAGGTTTCAAACTAGACCCCTTAACACCCTGTTTTCTGGGTATACAGAGCATTAGACAGTAAATAACACTCAAGTGATCTTTAAATAGTTTAGGTCCTACTAAAGACAAAGTGTGTTTTCTTCTTTAGTGGTAACATATGTGATTGTTATAGTCCTAACCAGTGTTTTTGTTTTAATGAACGATAAAAGTCATGTACTGTGCAGGCATATAGGACTTTTCAGTTTCAAAGATGCAAGTCTTAATTTACTCATATAGATCATTTCTTGGTTCATTTTGGAATTAAATTACAGTTAATACTGCTCCAAAATGGTACATCTGAAAAGTGTTGCACTATTGTTCACAGGTTCAAATCCCATCTGTGGCTTGTAGCCAAAACAGCCATGTTCTCTGTGTGGGAGTGGTTGTATAATTTCTTTCCTGTCAATCACAGTGACACAACTGTGGCTAGCTATATTATTTATTAATTAATACAGATTAAGTCAAGTTCAAATTTCATACCTATATATAATTAATTTGATTTATTTTAAAACTACACTACAATGCTTTTTCACTTCTTACCCAGAGGACATACTAGCCAGTAATTTTTTTAGACCTCCATTAACACCCAAATTTATTGTGCTCCTGCAAAGTCATTGGCAAACTCCTTGAAATGCATCTGAAAAGCCTTCACACTTCAAAGTAAGCTGTGGGGAAGATTGGGTTTCCAGCATCTAGCACTCACTTGGTACATGCAGCACTAATCATGGGAGAGTTTTAAGCTCAAAACTGCTCAGTAGCAGCACCATTAGCTTAGTTCAGGTACTCAGCAGCTCACTATCTCCAAATTACTGACTTGGCTATGGCTGAAAGGCCACATTGTCTAACTAAGATCTACCACAGTGACACAGAGCTGAATGAGGCCCCAGTGGACCTACCTGAAGTGGTTACTTCTCGTTATAATGATATGTTTACCTCTGTTAGAACTCAAACACCTTCATTTGCATGGATATGTTGCTGCAAGTTAAGCTCCAGCAAAAGGAAATCCTAAAGGAATGTTTGCACAGCATTATGCAATACGATAAGTGAGTGCTGCCAGTAAGTAACACTTCTCTAGCATGAGGTGTTAATGAAAATTTCTTTTTGCCAGTTGAAGTGATGGCAATTTTTCTTACCATTGTGAATATGGTGTGTCTTAAGATAAAATATTCATATGTAAACAAAGATATATAAAACATTTTGTTAGCAGAAGTTGTAAAACCCAGATTTGTGTGATGAATGGTAGTAAGTATGTTTACTGCATGATGGAACAGTGCTATGTGCCTCCTACATCTTTCCAGGTATTTAGCCGTCACCAAGCTTACAAGATGGAAGCTCTTGAACCCAGGCCATAGATGGAATCTTCCTATTTCTTCCCACAAAAGTATGTTCTGTTATGCCCCTATATACCTAAAGGCTTTGGTGATATATTGTTTACTTATCTTTTTATTAAAAAGAAATCTTATTTTAAATATTATAGTATTATTAATATTCAATAATAATATATTAAACCTAATAATACTATAATAGTATTAGTATTTGAAATCACTTCACTAACCATCAAAATTACCAAAAACTTCATTAGAAAAACTACACTAGTATTGGGTAGTGCCTCCCTTTGCTTTTTATTGCATTATAATTATAGCAGTATATTCTAGAGAAAGTTGTACTCCAAAAATTGTGAAAATTAAAGATCAGCAGTTTTCAACAAATTTCACTGCGATCACATACTGATGTAAACATTACCCAAAGCTGCTATCCAGTATCTGCATGATATACTATATATATTATGCATTGCACTGCTGCCACATGATTTGCTGATTATACAATTGTATAAGGTGTAGGTGTGCAGTTGTTCCTAATAAAGTGCGCAATGAAGCCGTAGTTCTGTTATGCTCCCTTTTCACTTCCAAAAGTGATCAATGAAGGATCCACCAAGTAATTTAAGGACTTGAAGGATCTGCTGCTAACATTTTTGTGCCAGATGCCAGCACACCATTAGAGCTCTATTGGCAGCACAATGGCCTGGTCTGATGAATCTTGCTTTCTAAAAAATCTCTTACCAAGGCAAATGACATACATTCACCTGGATAAGAGATGCCACCAGGATTAACTATAGGAAGAAGGCAAGCTGCTGGAGGCAGTGTATACTCTGGGCAATGTTCTGCAAGGAAACCTTAGGCCCTAGCATTCATCTGTACAGTATTTAGGTGGATGCTACTTTGACACCTAACTAAGCAACTAATTGTTGCAGAATAAGTTTACTTCTTGCAATTCAATTCAATTCAATTCAATTTATTTGTATAGTGCTCTTAAGAATTCACATTGTCTCAAAGCAGCTTTACAGAAGTATAGAAACAGAAGAGATATCTATCGCATAATTTGTAACTGTTATTAATGTATTACCAAACAAAAGCCAAAATGCAACTGCACACCAAGATGTGTCAAGATTTGCTTTGAGTGGCTCAGTGTTGATTCAAATGACTGTCTGACACCTGACCAGCCAACAAAGCCAAATGCTGCTTCCGTTCCATGAGCTGTCTGTCAGCAGAAACTCAGTCATTGCCTCCTCTTGAAAGAGAGACCCAAAGATTTTCCCACTTTTAAGATGTGAGTGGCAGGCATCTGTTTCTCTGTTTAATAAAGCCACAGCAGGCGTTAAAGAATGCATTTCAAGTCAAAGCCATCAGCACACCAGAGGAGGCTGTACTGCTTGGAGTTGGAACTGATGTTTCAGCCAGAAAGGATGATACAGTAATGCTGCATTAATAAAACTAAATGGAATTCAATAAATGTATTATCATCTATGATGTAACTAACATATAAACTCTTTAAAATGATAGCAAAGTATTTTTTATTTATAATTAGGATTATTAGATATCAGTTGTCTTCCAATTATGGACGCATTAGTAGTGATACTTGGATACCACACTCATTTACTCATTCTCATACTTATACTGCTGCTGATACCAGCAACTGATACCATGTGAAAGTATGTGATGTAGTACTATGTGATGTGCTAGTGTACTTTGTCATGCAAATGAAAAGATGATTAATGATGAATGTGCAAACTTTACCCAAATCTTGATCTCTCTAAGCAAGCTCCTTTTGAATGGTGTCACATTATTATGTGGCAGCTGAATAATTATGTATATAAGCAGTTATTAGCATGTCAACTAACAAAGAATCCTCACGTGATGTCCCCTGAATGCAATGAACCATAACTGTATTCATTGTATTCACACAGGTTCAGTGGTGTTGGGAGACACCAGAATATACAGCTTCTAATCCTAAAACTGTGATATCTGGCTTTGCTGAGTCAGACATCAGAGAGTAGTTGTTGACCAATTGCTTTGCGCACGTTTGCACTATTTACACTGGAGCTTTGGGCCAGGCAGAGAAGCATGTTCTTATTTACCTTGGCTCTGAGCTTATCAGCAAAGATGGGAACTGTGTTATGATAAGCCATAATTCTGGGTGGCCTTCTGAGATATTGTGGTTAATATGCTTGGAGAAAAATGAAATCTTCATAGTTTCTCACTTGACTGTGACCATTTACAAGGAATTAGTGTGTTTCAAAACAGTTTTGTGAAGTGGAGGGGAAAACTAATGTAAAGACTGGAAAATATATCAGTGTCAGTGTTCAAGTAGGCTTGATTGGATATGTTGAGATTAACTGTAGTTCCTTTACAGATTTTAGAAGGTTAATACTTAACAAGTACTCATTTGGATCTATAATTTTATTTCACCTACCTCCAACTAGGATTTATTCTATTATGATCTGATATCAAACATATTTTTATTCCTTTCTGCTGGGCTAATATTTAAACACAAGCAAGATTGGTGCTTTAATAAACTGTTTTAAAGAATCTCGGGTCTCTGCAGGCATCCAGCATAGTTCGCTAGTTTTTCTTTTTCCTTCTTGGGAAAAAATGTCTGAAACCCATCTCTTTGCTGACTCACTTTGTGAAAAAAGTCTTTCCTTTTTCAAGGTCATTGGTGCTGCAATTGTTTAAGGAAAACATGCAGCTTTGTAATCAATACAAAAATATCCTTTGCTTTGCTGTGGCTATATAAGAGGGAATTAATTTGAGGATTAGGGAAATTGGAGAGTAGCAAGAGCTGGTTCAGGCGAATGCACTTTAACCCAAACTTTCATCACCTGACTTAGGTGAGTCTGGCTACAACAAAGGATAATGGTGGTGTTGATGGACGATGCTGTGCTCTCTCTGTGTGGCATGTCCAGCCTGCCTGTTTGTGGCTCTGAGAAAGACTGCTGCATTACCCCAGTTCCCACTGTCAGGTTCAAAGTTTTATTTTGATCTGTTAGATCAAATGTTTGATCTAAAATGTTTGATCTAAAACATTAGTAAGTCACACCAAAAGATACACCATAATCACAAAAACAGACAAAGAACGTTGATGATTTTTTTGTATTGTAAAAAAAACTGTGTTCTCTGTTCAGCCTACGAACTGTTTTAATTAGACAACACATTCATTTTGCAGTTAATTGCATCAATACCCCCGAAAACAAGAAATACAAATTCTGTAATAATTGCAGAATATTAGATGATGATGATGATGATGATGATGGTGGTGGTGGTGGTGGTGTTTAATAAACAGAAACAACAATAGCATGACGTTCTTCAGGGCAAACTTTGGTCATAAAATAGATTTGATGTACTCTCAACCTCTTCCTCTTTTCTCAGAGACACCTCCAAATATCTCTCCTCAGCCTCTTAGAAGCATTCCTGAAAACCCCAGCCCATTCACCACTGCCCTTACTCACAAATCAGCCATGGAATGCATGTCAGTCTGAAAATGGATTTGGGGTAATAAATTTTCCAGAGCTGCTGCAATGGAAGCACAAGTTTCATAATGATGCTGAAGCGTTGGGACATGCCTCCAAAGAAACAATGTGGCTAGGGCAGCACGTCTACTCTGAGTATTTGTTATTACAAAAGATATTTTTCTCCTGCTAGGTGGAATCAGTATAGTTATGGACTGTGCCACAACACGTTCTATGAGACAAGCCAAACTGGGGAGAATTACAGGAGGAAGGTTGTCTTCTCCTCGGTGATTTACACTGTGTACTCTCAGTGGGGAATTGAACTTGCAATGTTAAATAAACACTTGTAGAGTCTTTCAGCGTGAGCAATGTGTGAGATAACCATTCACCAATTTAATGTTGAGTCATTAGTCTCAACCGGCCACCTATCTGCTCTCAATATTGCAGTTTTCAGAAGAGATTCAACCAAATCTAATCGAGAAAGACCTTAAAGTGAGGCCTGTATTTCTGTTGGTGAGAATACAAAGCATAACAGTGGTAGCCATCAACAGCTGAGGGACTCACTAAACAGCTGGTGACAGATCTGTCTGGATGCATGACCACTTTACACTATAACCTGTATGTGTGTGCACATGCATGCATGCTTCTGAAAGATACCTCAGTGTAACACACACTCCCACACTCTGTTTTCACTGAAGACTTAACAGTCCTGCACAATGCGACTCAGGAATTTCACCTGGGTCGTGCTAACACTGGAAAAAAACTGTACCCTTTGGGCATTATAGACATCAACACTAAGCATTTCAGCTAAATCACTCGTTTGTGCATATCATTCACATTCACCAGTTTTGAGGAATTATTTAGGCCTTTAGGCCTAGCTGTTATAGAATAATTTACGTTATGTTTCGCATATTTTTCCATGCGGTGCATGTTTTTATTTTCCGTATGTAATTTTTTCATGATTCATTTATTTTTACTTCTTATATCTCGCATGATTAATTTATTTTCACGTGCTCATTTTTCACATGTAGGGCATAGGGTATAATTTTTCAGATGTCATTTTCTCATACAAATAATTCATTTTCACATGTGATCAAATCTTTACGATCACAAGATTTTAAAGATGTTTACTTATTTTTTATACACAAGTAACATAAAATAACACTTATAAATGTGATTTTTCTGTAAGGGCAGTTCCACAGAAATGCAATATTAAACTTAGATTCCCATGTTTGTCTTAGGTTAATGGAATTGCTTTGAGGTTAAATAATATGTTTTCACAATTGCTCATCCTTAGTGTTCATTTCTAATCTTGCTCATACAGAGAAGGTGTTCAGGAATGTAAAATGGTTAAGCTCTTTTGCTTTATGTCAGACCTACTACTATTGGCATAATCAGTAAACAATGTGTACAGTACAGTACACAGTTTTTAGAATATATAAAAAAAACTACAAAGTTTCTTATGGAGTAAATAAATTATTCTAGATTTGTTAGTGTATACCATTTCATGCAAACATGTCAATTAAAAAGTTATTCAGCTTTATCCTGAAAAGTTTTGTTACGAAACACAGTCCATGATTGTGGATAATTGTGAGTTTTATTTTCAGGACTGCCACTGAACAAGGCCCTTAAGCCTATATAAAAACACTGTAATACTATACTAATACAACAGCTATACTGTATGTTTTTATAGTATCCTATATCAATTTAGATCAAAGTGTCTGCCAAATGAATAAAATAAAAGGTGATTGACACAGTCAATTAACTGGAAGCTTTCCACTGATTAATCAACATCAATGAGTCAAATGTTATAGATCGTTAGTCAGCACTGAATTTGTCAGGCTCTTGGCACACTAGAGTAATAGCTGTCATCCCAAAAATGATCAATCTTCATAAGGACATGCACCATTATTTCAATAAATAAATATGTAAAAGATCCATTTGAGGGACCCAGAAAATCTTTAGAGTATGTTACCCTCACATATTAATTCAATTATTCTTCTGTGTATAGAGCATGATGAAATTTTTTTTTGTAGTCTTAATGTTGTTTGCTAAACCAAATTTTACCCTTAACTTGTAATAATTAAAGAAAATAATTAATCCAGGTCAATTCTATGATCGTGATATCCATGTACTTCTCCAACAGAATCCTATAACTTATCATGGCTGACTGTGCATATGCATTTTGTGGACTAATCCCTGCCTGTATCTTGGACTGTAAAGAGAACAATCCACCAGCTTGATTAAAAATTTCATGTAGAAACATATTAGGCAGTGGAAGAATGAGAGCCCAGAGGCATGGTGCAAGAATTCTCTGTTTGTTTTGTGGAGGGAGACAGAAAGAAGAGAGGAAAGGAAGAAAAGAGAGAGAGGTAATGGAAAGTTCAGTAGCAGGTTAGACTCACCTGAAAGCGAGAGAGGAAGAAAGAGAGCGGAAAAGAGAGAGAGAGAGTGACCTGTAGGTTTAAATGACTACAGGCAATTTTGAAGAGGGGGGGTTCACTGACAGACACTTGTGTATCCCCATATCTATGAAAAAGATAAAGACTACATTGTTTAGTTCAGGGACTGATCTTAATCTGATCTAGCTAAAGATCAGTGTCTGAGCTGTTGAGAGTATTAGTACCTTGATGTTGCCTGTACACTGTGGTTGAAAAGGAAAGTCCCTGGGGAAAAAAACGAGGGAACAATTTTATTCCTTGCCATTTAAAAAGTTCTGGCACCGTCACAGGAGATGAAGTGATGACTCTGAAAAAAAATATTTTTTTATTCTGGGATGGTCAGGAAAATAACTATCTGTTACCTAAAGAAACTTATCTGTTCTGTAACAAGAATAATATAATTTTAAGGGCATAATTCATCCATTTGTACACAAAATAAATTAACATTTCAGAACCATCTTTTACTCAAAAATATGTGCTTTATAAATGATAACCATCCCAAGTGAGTGCAGGTCACAGTGGAAATGAATCATGTTAGGCAAGACAACCTCAAGTGAAGGATCAAAGCTTATTCATCTCCCAGGTGACAGCAATCTCTCTTCAAAGCAAACTGACCTGCCCTGTCATTAGCAGCACATTATGATCTATAATTAAAGCAAAATTAAACCAATTAATATCTCCCAGTGGAGATGGATAGCTGATAGGATAATGACATGTGAACGTAAGATCAATCCAACAGAGTCGGGTAACAAAGACATGTTAATTCGGGAAGACAGCATGCACATAAACAGAGGTATTGATGGGCTGAGATGATGTGGACTGCAAGCAATGTGGACCAGGTGTTGAACTTCCTGAACATAGATATTAGCCAGACCTGTCAAATGCTGACATTGCCCCCTATTATTATGTCTAAGTGGCCCTGCCTCAGTATTTATTATTCAGCCGTTTAGAAACGAAAGTAGAGTGACTCATTCCACCAAAACTACCAGCACATTTCAGGGCCAGATTTTCAAACAAAACCTGGTGGGATCATATATTGAAAATATATAAGACCATTATCAATTCAAAATTTTCATTTTAAACATAACTAGCATCAAGAAGTACATTCTGTTCAGATACAAACTGTTTCATTTCAATTTAACTTTATTTAAATAGACAAAGCAGTTTTACAGAAACCCATATAGAGAGGTCTATTTATACATTTAATGCCCTTAATAAGCAAGCCTGAAGTGACAGCAGCAAAGTAAAACTCCCAGAAACAACATGGGGAAGAAACCTTAAATGGAACGGAAGAAAACTCTTCCTCTTTAAAGTTTTTAAGACATCCTAGGGCCTCCATCAAAGACTAATCTAGCTAGACTGTAAATAATTTTCAGTGGAAAGTTATTTATTTAGTAGAAAATTTTCTAGACAAGGACAACAATTGATCTGCTGTCTGTCTGTTTACTTCCAGATTTTTCTATTGTAGTATGTATAGTTTTTATGTTTAAATCGTGTCCCTTTGTTTCATAATTATTACAGAAGTAGTTTCATTAACAATCATATGTTGGACCCAGATAGAGTCACAATGTAGACTTACTAATTGCTAATTTTCCAGTTTGTTTGGACTGATTGTGCTTCTGAAGACATAATTAGCCATGAGCACAGGATAGGTTCGGCTGCCATCAAGGAACAATAGTTGCTTTGAAGTTCTGATTCATTTAAAATATGTTTGTGGTCCATGGGTTTGTGTTTCTTCCAATTTCTTAAAATTTCCCCAAATTCCAGAATCACTTTGATCAAAAAAAAATGTCAAACTACTGAATGAAAAGTGCAACAGGCTTCAGGCAGTTCATGTTAAAGAGATAATTGGGGTTTTCTGAACTTGCCAAACTCCACTATAGTAGTAAACTGCAGTTGATTAATCTGCAGGGACTGAATATAAAAACTAGAGACAGTCTCATGTTTGTGTATTGCTTATGACATATTCAGGTCTTATATTTAACAAATTTAACATGCTTAGTGTGATTATATTATATTTAATGATAAACATGAGTGAAGAGTGGAATAGAAAGTGGCATTGCTATTAATAAACAGCTGTGCAGTGGAAAATACAGGGCTAAATATTTTTCTTCAAGGTGGGTTAAGCTAACACCACTACAGCTCTCCTCTTGTTTTCCCTGCCACAGCTTTTTTGACACCATATCTAGAGATTGACTAGTTCATTCCATTACTTCATGTGTATTTTTAATCATGAGTGTGCCTAAAATGCTTTGATCCATTGACATATAAGGGATCTTATTCTTCTCTAGATGTGTTTTGTCCTTTATCAACTGAAACAATGGTTCTTGAATTGAAATGTTAAATATTAATAGTTGTCAAAAAATATAATATAAATATAAGTATACGCATATATAAATTAAATAAATATCAAACTGTACATAGCATCCAGAGCTTTGTTTCAGCAGGAATGCACTTTTCGCTGTTTAGCACACTCAGGAGAAGAATCTGTTTCCAGTGGAAAAGCATGTCTTCAGTTTAAAGATTCTCACTGGATATTATCAGTTTGCTGAAGATATGTTCAGATATGTTCAGATATATTTTTTATTGCACTTAATAATAAGTAAAAGTAATTTTAGTTCTTTTTCTTATACAGTAACAGTTTTAAGTTTTCTGTTTTGTTTTCTTGTTTGTTATAGTTTTGTTGGTCTCTAATTACCTTGACTTGGAAAAATTTAGAACAATCCTGACAGTTGAAATGTTAGTTTATTAGTTTCTAGATCGGTACTGTATTCCTGATAGTGTAACCTCTGTATACACACATACACATATACTGCACACTGTTTTACCAGTTTAGTAGACACTGATAAGTAATAAACTGCCAACTCTATTCGTATTTATCCTTTGACACCCAGAGTGTATATGACATTTGGGGACAAACCCTGAAAACCAAGCCGTTATTTGTGTTTCCTTCTGAGTTGTTCAACATGGAGCAGTTCTTCTCAGGTGTCCCATCTTTAGGTTTTTAACTAGGCTGTTGATGGACCATACCTTCTGGGAATTTCAAGTTAGCACCATTAGTCTTTCAGCATCAGAGGCAGAGCTTCAAAGATGCCACTCCTTCAATGACCTCTGTTGACTGTCCTGCTTAATTAAGATCTCCATGTCTCTTAGTAAATATTTCCTTCTTCTGTTTCCTCTTGCCTTACTCAGTGGTAGGCAGTCACACATATATTTTATTTTGCTGATAGCAGAATAATGTAAAGAAACAATTATCTACCCTAAGCATCTTCTCTGATTTTTGAGTCCATTGTTGAGTTCATGGTAATGAACTTATTACACAAATGTATGCATGAGCAAAAGTATGTATGCATGCATTCCCCAATTGGGCCACGCATCCTTATGATGCAGCTTGATCAGGAGGTCAAAAAGATGTTGAAGCAGGTGTTAGCTTTCATGCTCCTCAGCTACTAGCTGTGTGAGATTTGGGAGAGCTGAAATGTTTTTTCTATAGTGTTTTTGTCCTTCAGACCATGCTTTATACTGTGTTGATATTACTGCCTGTTAAGGAGTGACGTATCATACAGTTATGTATGGTGACCCATACTCAGCATTTAACCCATCCAAAGTGCACACACACACCGTGAACACACACCCGAAGTACTGGGCAGCCATTTATGCTGCAGCGCTCGGGGAGCAGTTGGGGGGGTTCAGTGCCTTGCTCAAGGGCACCTCAGTTTTGGTATTGACTCGAAATCGAACCCACAACCTTAGGGTTAGGAGTCAAACTCTCAAACTATTAGGCCACAACTTCCCCGATAATCACTCCTTATTCCGCTCTCCATAGAATAAAATAATACTTGTCTAATTTTGTCTAATCATGTCTAATTTTTCCTAGTTAACTATCCATTAAATTCCCCCTCTCTTTTTCTCCAATAGTGATGAGGGCTCTCACTATCTAGTATTTAATTATTCCTATCCAAGGCTTTTAGAGGCAGAGAAGATCCTTGCTGTTTTGGCTAGCAAGCGCAAAGCTATATCTGTCCAGAACTGTAGCCCAAGTTTTCCAGTTTTCTGTAGAACAATTCATGTCAATTTACAAACTGTGCTTATAGCCTATACTGAACAATAATGAGGATACAAATCATTACATTTTTTACTGTTCTGTTTAGTGTTATTTTTTATGTTTGTTTTGTTTGTCTCACCCAAAGTACTTAACAAATACTATAAAAGTATATACAGTTAGGTCCATATATATTTGGACAGAGGCAAAATTTTTATAATTTTGTCTATGTATGCCACCAGAATAAAATGAAAATGAAAAAAAAAACCAAAATGCATTTGACAAGCAAACTTTCAGCTTTAATTCAAGGTTCAAGTAAAAGGTTCAGGAACTGCAACCATTTTTATGCACAGTCGCCCCTGAAAATGGGGGGACTGTGCATAAAAATGGTTGCATTTCCATCACCAGAGACTGGGTTTCCTCCTTTCTGATGCTTTGCCAGGCCTTAACTGCAGCTGTCTTCAGTTGATGTTTGTTCGTGGGTCTTTCTGCCTTTAGTTTTGCCCTCAACAAGTGAAATGCATGTTCAATCGGGTTGAGATCAGGTGATTGACTCGACCAATGCAAAATATTCCATTTCTTTTCCTTAACAAACTCCTGGGTTGCTTTTACAGTGTGTTTTGGATCATTATCCATCTGTACTGTGAAATGCCGTCCAATCAACTTTGCTGCATTTGGCTTAATCTGGACACACTATATATTCCTATACACTTCAGAATTCATCTGGCTGCTTCTGTCTTCTGTCACATCATCAATAAACACCAGTAACCCAGTGGCACTGGAAGTCATGCATGCCCATGTTGTATGCTTTGGATCATGAGCTGTTCCAAGCCTTCTCCATACTTTTCTCTTCCCATCATTCTGGTAAAGGTTGGTCTTAGTTTCCTCCATCCAAAGAATGCTTTTCCAGAACTGGTCAGGCTTTATTTATGTTTTTTGGCAAAGACTAATCTGGCCTTTCTATTCTTGTGGCTTATGAATGGTTTGCACCTTGTGGTGAACCCTCTGTATTTGCTCTTGTGAAGTCTTCTCTTGATTGTAGACTTTGACAATGAGTGTGTCATTCCCTTGGCTGGATGTTGTGAATGGGTTTTGCTTTACCATGGAGAGGATCCTGCGATCATCTACTACTGTTGTCTTCCATGTAGGGCCAGGCCATTTTATGTTGCTGAGCTCACCATTGCATTTCTCAGAATGTACCAAACTGTTGATCTGGCCACTCCTAATGTTCCTGCTATCTCTCTGATGGATTTGTTTTGTTTTTGAAGCCTAATGATGGCCTGTTTGACTTGCATGGAGAGCTCCTTTGAACGCATGATGTAGGTTCACAGCAACAAATTCCAAGTGAAAATACCACACATAGAATCAACTCCAGACCTTTTATCTGCTTAATTAATGAAAGAATAATAAAGGAATAGCCTACACCTGTCCATGAAACAGCTTTTGATTCAATTGTCCAATTACTTTTGGTCCCTTGAAAAAGGGGGGTGGGTGGCTACTCTCAAGAGCTGTAATTCCTAAACCCTTCCTCCAATTTGGATTTGAATACCCTCAAATTAAACCTGAGAGACTGCACTTTCAGCCCACTATACCTATACAACTATAGCTTGAATATGTTTTGGTAAATACCAAAAAAAACAACATTGTGCCTGTGCCCAAATATATATGGACCAAACTGTAGGTAAGACTCTAAACAGGAAGACAATAAACATGTCATTAACTCATAAATGTGACAATGACTTCAGTGTCTATCTTCACCCACTGAATGTGGCTTCATCATATCCCATTTCCATTTTATTATTATTATTATTATTATTATTATTATTATTATTATTATTATTGTTATTATTATTATTAGAAGAAGAAGAAGAAGAAGAAGAAGAAGAAGAAGAAGAAGAAAAATACTTTATTTTTGTCACAAATACATTACAGCACAGTAAATGTGTGTTCAAATTTCAATTTCAAATACAATTCAAAGTCTTATCTTGCTATAGGGACAGCTAGTCAAAAAACTTGTAAAAGCCATTTTATATCCTTATCTTCCAAACTGTACAAACTACTTAGAACGAAATCCATGTCCCATTTTAGAACTGCACCTTTGAGGAAAAGAGCATCAACATGTTTATGTACGTTTCAGGTTCAGGTGCATCTGGCAAAACAGATTTCAATTGTTGAATACATTATTATGAGGAAGATTAAAGTGGAAATATACTTTAATATACTATTTATATATTTTTTTGCATATTTCTCATGCTAGCAACCTTTTGGCTGAAAACTCACTTCAAATTGTGAAAGAATTAAATCTAACAAAGAAACTTTCTTCTGTTTTCACCTGATGTCATATGTTTTCACCATATGTCATTCCCAAATGGCATTGCTAATGGCATGCTTTTTTGATGGTAAAAAATTAAGGAAACAATCAGCAACATTTGAGGGGAAAATATAAAAATATAAAGTTGCAATAACCTGGTTGCACAAGTGTGCACATCATTTTATCTTTGGGGATGCAACTGAGTTCAGAATGAACCACATTCATGATTTACCTCATCTTAAAAAGTAATTAACATACAAGTGTCATCAATTAAATTATTCTGATTAACTGCACATAAATGTCAACTGATTTCAATAGGATTTTACAAAGCTTTCACTGTATCTCACTTCAAATGTATTGATCAGGACAGGGGTATAAAATAATTTCCAAAACATTAGATGTACCATGGAGCAAAAACAGGATGCACCACTAAATCTTATAAAACAACAAAACAAAAACCAGGGAGACTTCCAAGAGACCTGCAGCAAAATTAATGGAGCTGCAGGAACATCTGAGAAGAAGAACTCTCTGCATGTGACAACAATCTCTCATGCAAAAAAAATGTCCAAAATCAATTAAATCACCCCACTCAATGTAGCACAATGTAATGGTCTGATGAGACCAATTCCAAAAGATATAAGAATTTCATAATTCAAACATATGTTTGTTGCAAAAAAGCATAATACCAAAAGAACAACGAACCACAGTGCAAGCAGGGCGACAGCATCAACATGCTTTAGGGCTATGGATTTTAGTGTAAAATCTTAAGTGTATACATCTTTATCAACTTAGAAATTTCTCCTTTTCTCTAATTTTGTTTTGTTAATTTTTTTTTTTACATGACAAAAACCTGCCATATTACAAGGGAGTGTAGACTTGTTATACCCATTGTACCAGTGCAGAAATTTGCTTAGCTGAGAGGGTTGGCAGATTTAAAGCCCGAACATATAATCCACTGACATTTTTCTTAGCTGTCAGAGTATTTTGCTACCATTTAGATGTCAAGAATAAAAGAATGACTGTGTAAAGTAGCCTCTATATTAACATAGATAATGTCTGTACTAGTTTACCTGAATGCAATACAAGCAATGGATGTGGATTTCCATTTAAATGGCTTCTGAGATAAATGATTCCATATACTGTATCTTTGTAGAAATTTACTACTGTTGATATGAAAAAAGCCTCAAACAAATGCCAGATTTAATCACTGCTTTTAAGAACCTTGAATTAATGTTTTCTTGGCATTTCTACTTATCCTTGTTAATCCGTATCCCTCATACCCTAATCTAAATTGTAATAATGTTGGTTATTTGAGCACTCAAACCACGCAGGTATCTCCTCTGGGGATATGCCAAGCTAATTATGTTGAAAGTTGAGTTGAATCTCTTGTTTATTATGAAAAGAGGATTAATGATCTGTGCTGTTGAAATTCTATAGTTTTATATTTTTTGTAATAGAATGCCATTCTTTTATTTCAAGTGTTACAATTTATATATGGCTAAATTCATTTTTGTATTTATAGGAGGTAATTATTTTTGTCCATTTTTTCTCCAAGGCTGAATGTGATGGCTTATTGTGTGCAAATCGTAGGGTTCCGAGCATGTAGATGACACTAGATTGACACAGGCAGTGTGATCTACTGTACTTAAACAGGTGTGTATTAGACACCATTACTGATCTTTGGCTTTGGTGAAGTTGTACTTATGGCAGAGTATAGTCCTTCAAAGTGAAAAAAAACTTACTCAATTAACTGGGCCATGATATATTAGTTTTGGTATTAGTAGCATATTTCACAGCAGAATCCATAGAGCATAGTGTAGTCACTTGCTTATTCCCGAAATGCATGGAGCAAGAGGTCTGTGGAGAATTTATGTTAGTTCACAACATAATAGCTTTTACTGACTGTAATGTGGTAAGCACAGCTGATTCCAGTAATCCAACAGTCCCTCAATTACAAAGATTTTTTTTACATTGACAGTATCAGGAAAAACTCATTAATCCTAAATTACATGGTGATAGTTCTGTATTTTTGACTCAAAAATAAATAAATAAATAAATAAATAAATAAATAAATAAATAAATAAATAAATAAGTGATGTCAAATGTATTAAAAAATCCTGTGATTTTACAAGAACTTACACCATCAAATTTTGTAATAATATGTGCTACATAATGATTATTAAAGAGCTTGCCATCTAAAGAAGAGCATTTCTATCATCACTTAGTGTATAGATTCTGTGTGTTTAATAATTAGCCTACAAAGACTTTGCCATCAACTATCTACCTATATAGTGTGAATTAAACATGCTGTTTCAGTATGTCTTCAGTCCTTTCTCACCTATTCAGAAACGCAACAGAACAGAATTTCAACAGTACCATAATATTCCTGATCCTTCTTTATTAATTTCCATGTGACCACATTAAGCACACTAATTTTCATTTCAAGCTTTCTAAGAATTCTCAACTGAGTTCTCCAGTACAGTTTGGGTTTATCATCAGAGCCTGCAGATGGCACTCTTGGCCCTGAACCTCAAGTCAAAGTGATGATAAAAATGAAAAAAGCATAGTCATTTTTATTTTAGTAATTTTTTAAAGAAAAAATAAACCATGCACACAAGTATATACACTGGAAATATCCAACATATGTAGCACTTAGAAACCATGAAAATGCAGAATTGATATGAACAGTTTTGCTACAGTGGCATAGGACTACAGTTGCTATGACAGCTTTAGAATTGCAATTGCCATGAACAGATTTGTACTCAAGTCTTTATCAGTAAACAGTTGATAACTTTAACAAGATAAAATTCATGTTAAATCTTGAATGAATCCACTTGTTATGCAATTGCACTTTTTGACAATATAGTTCTTAGTAAAGAAAATTATCTACAATCACACTCTCCAGTTTGACCCAGATGAGGGTTTTTTCCATTCAAGCATACATTCAATAATGGAAAAATAGCATTAAATAAGAGAATTTTGTCATAAAGAACAGCACAATGTGTACACTCAATTTTACAACCCATTATAACAACTGTAACATGCATTTATACAATTGCACCTAAGCATGTATCATATGTTCTTACACATAAAAGAAAACAAACTTGTATCTTTCCCCACAATTAAGGAGCTGAAGATTTGAAGTACTTTACAGAAATGTCAGTCCAATTGCTGTTGTATAATGGAGGTATCTAGGATATAATGTAACAGATATTTATTCCTAGTAAGAAAAAAATAGGTCTCAGGTCATCATTATGAATGCCAGCAACAAAGTGTTCAATAAAAAGCTTTTTTTATCTTGCATTAGCAAAATTTAATCTAGCATAAAGGAAAAAGCTCTGTCAATATATCCTGATCACATTAACACAATCCAGGCAGTTACATCTACACAGCTACAGAATAGCTAAAACAAATACATATACTGATGCTGTTCAGCAAAAACTCACTAGTATCTAAATACAAATATTGATATATCTAAAATGTTGTATACTGACAACACAGAAATAAAACTCTGCACTAATATGTTACACAATTTGTGATGTGCTAAAACATCAGTCCTTAATGCAGTGTCAGAATACAATACTTCCTCTGCTAGAAGTCAGCAATTACCCACAATTCTACATTTTTTAGAGCATTTTTTGTCATTTTTACCAGGTGGGGGTGATGACATGATCCTTTTCAAAAATTGTTTCCCAGATTTGTGGTATGCAGCTGAAGTGTTAAAAACACTCGATTTTCTGGAACTTAATTGGTGCCATTGTCAGGTGTATGATTAAAAACAAGTCTGTATTCAACAATTTGTTTCACTTCAGTAAAAAGCTTTAGATAGATAGATAGATAGATAGATAGATAGATAGATAGATAGATAGATAGATAGATAGATAGATAGATAGATAGATAGATAGATAGATAGATAGATAGATAGATAGATAGATAGATAGATAGATAGATAGATAGATAGATAGATAGACAGACCAGAGTACCTGAGGTACCCTGAGGAAGCTTGGTGCACTCTGCTTGGATAGATCCTCATGGACAGCCTGTGAACCACTGGACTGCTGTGGATAGAACCACTTTGAGACTATCACACCATCTTTGCTGCTTTGAGACAATGACAAATGTTAAACGAACTATACAAATAAATAAAAAATCCTCATTTGGGTGAAACCAAAAAATGAAGGTACATTAATATTCTTTCCACAACTGTTTACTCAAGTACAGTTGAGTAACCAATGTAGTGCAACCAATGTTTCAATATTCTGGATGATAAAACCAACAGAATTCAGGTGTTTTTGGCCTTGCTCTTGTTGTTTGAAAATATCAGGCATGAATTTTAAAAAATGAGGAAAAATCTTTCATATGGGCCAATAAAATTGCCTTTGTCAAGGTTCAGGACATGGTCAGTAAGAGTGCATAGCATCTCATCTCTTTTGAGATCCTTCTTTGTGTGTTACACCCACTATTCATTTCTTCTTCTTCTTTCTTTTCACCTATTGTCTGTCCTCTGCCTATTTTCCCTCTCCTCCACTAATCCTTCTCCTTTTGCTTTTCATCGCGCTTCTCTTTCTTCCAATGATTATATAGCCTCTTTCTCTTACACTATTCTTTCTTCTATTTTTGTTCAGGATCCAAGGCATTTTTAATACAATTTACCAACTTTCTGTGTTATCTGCTTTAATAATTGAGCTGATTAAATTTGGTAGTAAATATAAATAAGTTATGTGATTGTATACATTCTGTATTTTTGACAGAAAACAAATGTCAATAATATTTGTTTGTATTATATAATAATAAATTAATTATTTTGCAGAATTTAAACATTAGCAGATATTTAAATCTAATAGCACTTCACTCATGTCTATATGCACTTGCATATGATTATTTGTAACAATTAAAAAAAATGATTACATTTTTGGAAATAAAAAAGTGTTCCTATGTGTGTGCTCATGATTACAACTTAAAAAGCGCTAATTTAGATTTTTCCCAACATTTGAAGGAAATTTTTCATTATAGAATTTTGTCTGTTGTGCTTTGAAAATGGTACATATGCTTCAGTGAACCATATATAAAAGTAACAAAAACTGTGTGTGTGTGTGTTTGTGTGTTTGTGTGTGTTATTTTTTTAAAAGGTATGATATTTTTAATTTAAAATCCTTGACAATGTGTTCAGATGAGTATGTAAATTCAATTCACTTAAACTCAATCCATTTATATAGCGCTTTTAAAATTGTGTCAAAGAATATATAGAAACAAAGAAAGAAGTATAGAAACAGAATAAAAAAAAATCAATCAATTTAAAGTTTAAAATGAAGTAAATATATATCTCTAACATCTATCCCTAATGAGCAAGCTGGAGGTCATGGTGGAAAAGGAAAAACTCCCATATATAATATGAGGAAGAAACCTTGAGAAAAAACAGACTCAGGAGGAAACCCATCCTCATTTGTGTGACACTGGACAGGAAATAATGTACATGTAAATAATGTCCTTCCTACAACAGCTTGTAGTTGAGTGATCTAATGGGTCAGTGCAAATTCAGAATTCACCACAGACCCAACACTAATTTCTTCCTGCCAAATGATTCTTCAAATTCTTCAATGGTCTTCTGATGAAGACCCAACCATAAAGCTGGCTGATACAACAGTGGTTCAAAGAAGGCATGACAGGCGGCCACATACACAGCAATCCCATGAGTCACTGGCTGTCCATGCAGATCAATCTCCAGCAGAGTTCTTTGTATACCTTTTGAGTATATCACCCAACAACTTGGCAGTGAGGTGGAAATGAGTGCATACTTTTTCTGTAAGGAAGTTCTGTAAGTAACTTGAACTTGGCAGAACTTAATTTCTATATACTGTAAAATCCCTGAAACAATGGCATAAGGATACTGGAAAGGACCCTTATTCACACCTATTTAGCAATTTACTGACATATTTTGGGAGGTTGATTTCACACTTGACCCATGGACCATGGAGCTGTGAGGCCAACACTACAAATTGCTCATTACTGGATCATTCCTGGATAAGACACCAGTCCATAACAGGGCACAGATGCTTGAATGCTTAATTAACACTTACTAAGTAAATTAATCCACCTGCCAGCATGTTTTTGCCCTAAGATGTAAATGAAGATTGCAGGAAATGCAGGAAACCACCCTTGAAAATGTACATTGCATAATTCAATTTATAAAAAAAGTTTATATAGGTAGATTTTTTTTAGGGAGATAAATTTATTTTATGTGTGCCTCGTCTGTCTCATTGTCGTGATTTAATTTTAAAAGATTTGTTTCCACTAGCAGTGCTGCTCACCTTAGTCTATTTGTAAGCCTAAAGAGTATAATGCAGAAAAAGAACACCTTGTAGGTGTCCTCCAGCCTACAGATTACATAAGTGAAACCACCTGTGTTGAAATGAAAATTGGGAAGCAATGGGAGGCCTTAGGACTGGTTTAAGGTGAGAAACTTATAATATAGAACACAGCTGGATGGCTCTAGGGAGGCAAAGGACTTGACTGTTCCGCTGCACTATTATGGGATCTTTTTAACATGATTGATCTTCTAAAAAAAAATTTTCACAGCACAAGGCCTGTATAACCATAACCACGACACTCACTGGACTGGTCTGAATATTGGTGTAGTACTCTATGATTAGATTGATGTTTTTGTACTTTTACAAAGCATTCAAAGCCATCTATTGTATTGCTAGACCTACTGCCTTTGTGGAGGGAAGTTTGGTTGAAGAGATAAAGGGGACATCTTTGGAGAAACAGTCTGTTTAATCATAAAATCATAGTGTTACCTGTATTCCTGGGCATCTGCCAACTAATGTAAATGTAAATTAGTCCATTGCAATGTTTGGTGTGAAGTGAGCTAGCTAGGTTTATATTGTGGACCTTCTGAGTCATGTAGGTAGTATATGTGCATTGTTATTCCATCAGGAATAACGATGATAACTGCAAATTTTTATGTCTGGTTATCAGACAGTGTGGCTGATGATGCAAGTGATTGGCAAGAGGTGTGATGCCACAGATATCATATCAATGGTTTGGAGTATTGTCACGGTGTACCCTTTAAGAATGTAATATTTCCTCAGCATATACAAACTAATCCCATCATGAAACTATGGCTATAAATTATGGCTAGGAATTTTAGCATTATAGTCCAGAGGTGCACACAGTATCTAATGTCTTTCTAAGGTCAACAAACATTACAGTAAGTAGTTTTTTTAGTTTTGTTTCTCACATAAAGCTGTCTAGCAGCAAATATCATGTCATCTCTGCCACCTACCTTCACTGGAAGTAAGTGAGGAACTCATATTTCTCTACCTTGGCATACAGGCGGTTTTCTAGAAGGTGTTACTTTTTACTTTTGTGATATGACATTGATGTTGGATGTACTTATGATATCAAAATATAGTCATGATTAGCTATGTGTTCTTTACTAAAGGTTGAACATTTTGAAAGGTTGGATAATCTAAACAACATTACCAAATATTCATAGTGGCCGTTGGTGCTATCTGCCATTCTCTTCACCATTGTTTCCAGATGGTAACAGATCTCCTCAATATACTTTTCCATAGGTCATGGTACCAGACAAAAAATAAATAGCATTTGGGCATGGAATGGAATGCTTCTATTTCAGAGAACATTTATGGTTTATTACTCTATGCAGATGCTTGTACTCTGGCTTTACTAAAGTTATGCATCTGCACTGGTATCAAGCTTGATACAACAAAAAATGTAGGCAGGCTTGTGGTATAAAGAAATACCAGACTGATGAACACATGGTTATTTTTGATTTCCTTTATTAAACTTGAATCTTATAAATCTTTAATCAAAGAAAAAAAAAATCTTTATCCTGGTCAGGGTTGCTATGATTAAAATTAGCCGTCTACTATTTTTAGTTCAAATAAAAAAGTATATATGCCTGATATCAAATCTATGCAAATGTGACTTTTTTTGTCTGTAAGAAAAACAACCAGTCTGGTTCTTTGTTGAAGTTGCCAAACACAGAGCTGCCTATTGCTCAACCAGTTGATGGAACACTCATTGCAGGATGGCTCTGAAACTTTACTGAGGTGTATTCTGTTGCCTAATGGTCCAGTATATAATGGAGCAGTATATAAGCTGCAAATTCTCTCTCTGAGATGAACTTATATGTTAACATAAGGAAACAAAGGAAAATTAGAAGAACTCACACAGGTAAGCTAAAATCTCTGGCATAAAACAGTGTACAGGTGGCAGAACTCAGTTCTAGTAACTGAAAAGAGCATTGTTCTTTCTTAACTTCCACGTTGCAGCGTTGCTTCTTTGTCAATAGCTAATTTTTTTAGCTTTGTGATCCCTTAGGTTTATACTTTATTGATTATATTATTATATTGTTATGTATTACTATATTGATGTAAAATACTTAACTGCCCTTAATGCAGTGACAAAAACTGCTAGCTCACAGGAGATCAGAGCTACCTCTACTATAGCCTATGACTTTGATGAGATACGTAAGTCTAAATATCCATAATAGACTACATTTCCTATCCTGTTTGCAAGGTTCTATTTCTTTCTGATAGAGTAATTCTGGAGGGTTCTACATAAAACTTTTAAGGGATCCTTAAAAATGATTTCTATAATTTTATAGTAGTCACACTAAAGAATAGAAAACAGAAAGCAAGCAACATGTAAAAATAGTATATACTGTAGTATATTGAGAATATAGCATTGGTTCACTTAAGCCGATGCTGATAAATAGAATGGTAAACAGCACTCAGTGGGCATTCCATTTATGAGAAAATAAAGCCTGGTGCAATGTTTTTATTAAGAAAAAGAGAAATTAGCACTGTCATTGACAGTTTTGCCATTGACTGAAAGCTGAAAGGCACATTTTTGCAAACACTAAATAGGCCTCTATCTCTCACAAGCACACACTTATGCATAGCATCTTGCTGGCATGATGCAGTTATTTCAGCCTAACCAAGCTGCAATAGAAAGTCACATTTTGCACATTGAAATGCAAACAAGCCCAAAAAGGAGTAGCTGTGGGGCAGTGTAGGGCTCACTTGGGTCCAGGGTGTGAATGAGAAGTGCTGTAGTCAAGGGGAAAAATGTGACAGGCAGCTTTATCACTGCTAGAATGCATGAGAAACTAAAAATGATAGGCTTCTTTGTTTGGGATCACCACAAACATGCAGAAACACACTGCTAATTGCCTTGTGCCACAGCTCATTCTTTGTATCTGTGATTCTCATTGTGAGATCCCAGTACTGGTTTAGTAGAGGTTAACTCAAAATCACCACTGGTATTCTTGCTGACTGTTTACATGTTTTGCTAGTCCTTCTAGGGACACACACCCACAAACTAATAACCCATTTTATTTAGCCCAAATATCTTTAGAATTATGAATGGGTTAACATTTAACATTTTGTCATATACATCGGGCTTATAGGCATTAGGTCATCACATCCACCAGTTCCACTGGTAAATATGTCATCTTTTTAATAAAGAGGAGCTGTAAAGTAGTTACCAAGGAAAGCATTACTTGCTTTAAAAGACTGTTTGTACATCTGCCAGGTTTGCAATTGTATCAGCTGAATGATGAGGTCATTAGTTCATTTAGACTTAATTGAGCTGCAGATGTTCAGTAGTAGAGTTGGGATTCAGGAAGTAAAAGAAATCTTAAATACACTGCCTAGTGAATCAGTAAACAAGTGTGGCAATAAAAGTCCTCTTTATTAGAAGACACATTAGACTAAAGCCAAATATAAATTAAATACTATATTTTTTAAATTTCCTAACAGATAAACATAGTACTATGAATTATTGCTATTATTGTTATTATTGTTATTATTATATTATTAGGGGGCACGGTGGCTTAGTGGTTAGCACGTTCACCTCACACCTCCAGGGTCGGGGTTCGATTCCCGCCTCCACCTTGTGTGTGTGGAGTTTGCATGTTCTCCCCGTGCCTCGGGGGTTTCCTCCGGGTACTCCGGTTTCCTCCCCCGGTCCAAAGACATGCATGGTAGGTTGATTGGCATCTCTGGAAAATTGTCCCTAGTGTGTGATTGCGTGAGTGAATGAATGAGTGTGTGTGTGTGTGTGTGCCCTGCGATGGGTTGGCACTCCGTCCAGGGTGTATCCTGCCTTGATGCCTGATGACGCCTGAGATAGGCACAGGCTCCCCGTGACCCGAGGTAGTTCGGATAAGTGGTAGAAGATGAATGAATGAAAAATATTATTATTATTATTGCTCTTTTATTATTACTCAGACCACACAGAACTTTACACTAAATGCAAATTATTTAAAAGGAAAATAATTAAAAAGAAAAAACTAACACCCTGGTAGAATGACCACACACAAACCTTAAAACAATCAACTAGGAAATTAGCAGGTAAATGCTGTCAAACTTAATTTCAATTAGTGTGTCAGTATTTGGGGTGCACGGTAGCTTAGTGGTTAGCACGTTTGCCTCATACCTCCAGGGTTGGGGTTCGAATCCCTTGCCTCGGGGGTTTCCTCCGGGTGCTCCGGTTTCCTCCCCCGGTCCAAAGACATGCATGGTAGGTTGATTGTCATCTCTGGAAAATTGTCCATAGTGTGTGATTGCGTGAGTGAATGAGAGAGTGTGTGTGTGCCCTGCGATGGGTTGGCACGCCATCCAGGGTGTATCCTGCCTTGATGCCAGATGACGCCTGAAATAGGCACAGGCTCCCTGTGACCCGAGGTAGTTCGGATAAGTGGTAGAAAATGAGTGAGAGTGAGTGAGTGTCAGTATTTCAATTAGCATGGAAGGAAATCCTTCTGAGCTACAAAAAATCTCTCAGTGCTGATAGATCACTCCCATCTCTCAACGCAATCTGACATTCTTATGCCTTATGTCTCTTAATACTTTAGCAAATTAACCAGGAATAAAACTACTATAGAAAAGCAAACACTGTCAGTATGCAGCAGCAATAACTTGATAACAATAACATAAATTATTTTAATGGAAAAATTTATAAAATTCATGTACTGCAAGGCAGAAAATTCAGATTAATTCAATTCAGATTAATTTAATTCAAACTAATTTATCAGACAGATTGACATGACAGATTATTCTGTAGATAACATTACTGTTTCTGTTTTGCTTTTTTTTTTTTACTCCCATTCGAGAGACTGATTTAATTTCTCTGATTTCGTCCTCAAAATGACAAACCCGAATACTGGATCCCTTACGTACCTGTTTCTTTAAAGTGACAGTACCAGTAGCTACCGAGCCCCTTCTAAAATTAATAAACTCTTTCTGCTAATTAAAAAAATCTGACCTTGACCTCTGTCAGCTGTCCAACATCCAACTGACAATATCAAACCTCCCCTTTATCTTCAAAATTCTAGAAATGGTTGTAACACAGAAGTTACCTACATGCGAATAACATTCATTAAATGTATCAGTCAGGATTTAGACCTCATCAACGACCTGTTACTGGCCTCTGATAAGGTTTGTGTCTTCCCACTGGTGCTACTTGATCTTAGTGCTGTTTTTGACACCATTTTACTTAATAAGCAAGAACATGTTGCTATTAAGGGGCATCCCTCTCCTGGCTTAGGTCTTATTTGACTTGATCGTTAGCAGTTTGTAGATCTAAACCAAACTAAGGTTATGTTTGGTGTCCCACAAAGTACCTTTAGGCCCAGTACTTTTCTCCTTACATATGCTACACCTTTGTGCAATTATTCATAATCATAATCACAATCATTTCACTGTTATGCTGATGACATGATGCTAAATGCTTCAGCTCAGTCAGATGAGACACACCAGTTTAATAAGATTGAAGAATGTAAGAATGTAAAAGATTTGTACTGAATGATGCAGAAACACTAGTTCATGCTTTTGTTACCTCTATGTTGGATCATTGCAATTCTGTCTGGATGGTCTAGTAAGAGCATAAACAAGCTCCAGTTAGTCCAGAACACAGCATTATTTACATTTACATGATTTACTCTCTAGTGTCACCCATATGGTGGGGATAGATGTTAGATATATATAGTAATTTAATTTTTAACTTTACAATTTTTATTTTGTTTCTATGCTTTAATGAGAAGAGCCAGCATTAGCCAGGTTACACTAATGTATAGCACCACATTAATATTACATGTTTTTCTAATGCCGTCTCCAAAGTACCAAAAGGCTCTTCAGCACTAGCTGGTTTTATGTAATGCCTTTAATAATTCTATTGCTCAAGTACACCACCAATGGGGCACGGTGGCTTAGTGGTTAGCACGTTCGCCTCACACCTCCAGGGTTGGGGGTTCGATTCCCGCCTCCGCCTTGTGTGTGTGGAGTTTGCATGTTCTCCCCGTGCCTCGGGGGTTTCCTCCGGGTACTCTGGTTTCCTCCCCAGTCCAAAGACATGCATGGTAGGTTGATTGGCATCTCTGGAAAATTGTCCGTAGTGTGTGATTGTGTGAGTGAATGAGAGTGTGTGTGTGTGTGCGCCCTGCGATGGGTTGGCACTCCGTCCAGGGTGTATCCTGCCTTGATGCCCGATGACGCCTGAGAGAGGCACAGGCTCCCCGTGACCCGAGGTAGTTCAGATAAGCGGTAGAAAATGAATGAATGAATGAAAAAGTACACCACCAAGAAATACTGTGTTCCAGGATGTAGGTAATATAATAATAATAACTGCTCTCTCTCGCTCTCTCTCTCTCTCTCTCTCTCTCTCTCTTTTGCTCTCTCTATTCTCTCATATCATTGAAAGACAGTCTGCTTTGTAGTCTGTGAATCAGTAACTGGAGATGTTCCTATATAACTGGAGTTTATGGGGAACTGTGATCGCACAAGTATCAGCTGCCTGTGCCCTGTTACATTTTATTCCAAATAGCTACCTGTATAAGCTTATCAGGCATTCCAGCATAATATACTTGTGAAACATGGCAATTGGACATCTGTCTGAGAATAAGTAATTAGTGGCTGTTTGCCAATCTTACATAAATTATAACAGAAATTCTCGTGCCGATTCTGACAAAGTTCAGTCAATAGTTTAATATCAGATGGAACCACAATTGAAGGTCAGTAAACCTAAATTCTTTGCTTCACTTGAAACCTCAAAAATGTAATTACGCATATAGCCAGACCAGGATTAGCTATGTAATTAATATTTATCCTTCTTCCCATCTCTCTCTCTTTCTCTGTCTCCTCTCTTTCTCTCAGCCTGAGATCAGAATAGGCAGCCCAGCTGTGTTTTTCTGGGGAGATGACCTGGACCCTCTAACCTCTGACCAGGCACTGAGCTTAAGATACAGACAGTGAGATGACACAAAACAACTCCTTACATCTGTCATATTAACATGTACAACTGATCACACTACTTAAAAAACAAATGGGCAAAATCATTCAATGCCATTCCACATTCACAAATTAACACTTCATGAGTACATTTGACGATACAGATATCCTTTGAAAATAGAGTGTCAAAGCTCACCTACCTGAAAAGAAAGAAACCCATCAAATAAGCACTGTGATATATCAAAATCAATGTTTGGAAGCCAAAATAAGATTATTTCTGCAAATATTCAATCCAGACCTCTCACTTCAAATATCAGCTTTCCATTCTTGAAGAAGCCTCAAGCTGACTAAACAATGACAGTGGGACACAATAACAAGCAATGTGCAGCTAGCCTGGGAAAGTAGAATGCAAAGCTTAGAATAGATACAGTATAGAAGGAAATTGCTTTATTTTGCTTTGGTGTCATGGTGATATGGACTTGTTTTCAACATATGCCTAAAATCCCATGTTATGTATACTGAAATAAAAATCATTTGTTTCTTCATACTGGGCCATCAAATCAGTTTTCATGACAAAATAATCAAATGCTGGGTTATGGTCAAAACCTTAATATTAAATTGATAGTTTTAATAACATAAATATTTCATATCATACTGCCCCTATCTGGAATACAACCTGAGTCACACTGTAATGAAGAAGCGGTGGAATCCATGTGCAGGAATAAACACAACTTTAATAAATCTGAGGCAGAAATATCCAAAGCATCATAGTAAACAGGCAAAAGGTCTGGTAATCAGTGTAGCAAGGGCCTAGGCTTATGGCGTGATAAGTACAAACAGTATAATGGGTTAAACACAAACATGGCAAACAATGAAATCAAGAGAAATGGCTCGTATGCAACGGAGTTGACGATACGTCATGTTGATGCTAACGTGAGCTTCATTTTTATAGTCCCACAACTGGAAGTAAAACCTGTGTATCTGTAAAGTAAAGCATGTATCTGTAACCCCAGAAGTCCGTACTACGGTGAGGGTTCCCTCTGGTGTGTTACTGTTGTTCTCACAGAATCTCCTCTCTAGGAACAACTCCTGGTGTTCTTCTCCATGTGGTCTAGGAGCTGGTCAGACTGGGTGAGTCTGGTGGAACCCTGTGATGAGTGGGGGGTCCTTTACCCAAGACCTTTCCTCCAGGCCATATCCCTCCCAATCCACCAAGTATTGTCAGTGGCACCCGTGTCTCCGGGGAACCAGAATGGACCTGACCAAGAAGGCCCCATCAACCTCAATGGGTGGGGGTGGTGTTAGCAAATTGGTGTTGTAGGGGCCTTTTCACTATTTTTTCTGAAGGGGCCAATGTATCTTCAGTTTAGGTTTTTTTGTTTATAGCCAGAAAAACTGCCCTGGTTGGTACTGCGGGTGAGGCCGTCTCTTATGGCTTGGCAAGAGCTTAATGTTGGCTGGAGTAGGCCACTCCGTGACTGCGTTCACCTTTTGTTGTCTATCTTCACTCCCTGGCCATTTATTATGTACCCCGAGAACGAGACTGTCTTTGTGAAATTCGCATATTTCTGCTTGCACAAAAATCTGATGATGTAGGAATCATTGTAGCACCTGGTGTACAAGCATGACATGGGATTCTATGGAGGGTAAATAGATTAGAATGTCGTCTATGTAGACAATTACGCACTGGTTCAGGAAGTCTCTGAGGATTTAATTGACAAATGCCTGGGAGACGGCTGGCACCTTTTTTAGGCCATACAGAATTACTAAGTATTCATAGTTCCCCCTAGAGGTGGAAAATGCAGTCTTCAATCTATCTCCCATGTGAACCAGAATGTGATAGCTTCTCAAGTCCAGTTTCTGCTTCCCTGAGTTGTTTGAGGGTGGGAGAAACTAGGGGTAGAGGAAAAGGGTACCTGACTGTTACAGTATAATGTTTAGTCCTTGGCCACCCCTCTTTTTTTCTATGAAAGATATTCTGGATGCTGCTGGAAAGGTAGAGGGTCTGATGAAGCCTGCTGCCAGAGCCTCTTCTATGTTGTCCTCTATGACTTAAGTTTCCAGCCTAGAGAGGGATTTGTGGTTTACTAAACACCTCACTCAGGTCTTGGTAATCAGGGGTATGTTAACCTCCATGGGGCTTTCTATGGACATAGCGTGGCATGGGAGTTTGTGAGGGAGTCTGAGACAATGCTGGAGCTCCTTATTAGCCCATGATATCTGTCGTGATAAGCTAGTGAAGCATGGACGAATAGGACTGATTTCCATGTGACCAATTTGTAGCATGATTCTCAGGGGGACAGGACAGGGAATGACTGGTAGCTGTAGCTCCTCTGCTAGGTGACTGTGGATTAGGTTGATGGACGAGCCCAAGTCTATTAGGGCTAAAAATATGACAGACCATGATTCTCACCATGGGGAATATGTGCCAGTATTTGCAGACTAAGTTTAATCTACCCACAGTGGTTGCAGGCCAGTGACTTCTGTGCCAGTCCCAAGCTTGGATAAGTAGAGAGAGTTGCATCAGGAAGGGTAAAACGTGCCAAATTTAATCATGTGAATCTTCAATTACGTCAGAGGTGAGGCTTAACAACGACCCCAACCGGCACCGTGGGCCTACAGAGTACTGGCAGAAATTGGACTACTGTTGGTCGAGGAAGGAGTTGAGGGAGAAGGGTATGTAGACAGAGATAGAAGAGGAAAGGCAGGAATATAGGCCTAAGAATAGTAATAATAATACCAACCTTAACGTTGGTAAAATGACAGGGAATGTTAGAGAGCTAGCAATCATGATGGAGAAAAGGTGGAAGGGGGACAAAGTACATAGTATTGAAGGGGGATACGAACTTCAATGGGTGGGGTTATTATGGCCTGAATAGGAAGAGAAATGAGGTAAAAGTATTTGTTTGTGAGGACTGTTTAAGAGATGAAAAGATTGTCAGACAGGGTAATCAGTTTAAAGTTAGAAATTGATGGAAAAGGTTGTAGTTAACATTTGTTTCCAGAAGAGGAAGGAACAGAAAGTTACATATGAGTTGCAATCTGACTGCAAATTGCTGGTAGGAGAGAGTGTATATGGTGATGTGTAAGAAGTCTCTGATGGTCAGGACAAAGAGAAGAGGAAAGATAAAAAGAAGACCAAGTGGTGGAAGTTGAAAAAGGAAGAATGTTGTGAGGATTTCAGAAAGAAGCTGAGACAGGCTTTGGGTGGTCAGGAAGAGCTTCCAGATGACTAGGAATCTACAGCAGAAGTGATCATAGAGACATGTAGGAGGGTGCTAGAGGTGTGTCATCTGGAAAGCAAAAAGAAAATAAGGACATGTGGTGGAAAAGGAAGTAAAGGACAGCATTCAGAGGAAGAGCATAGCTAAAAAGAAGTGGAATGTAGAAAGGACAGAAGAAAATAGACAGGATTACAAAGAATCACAGCTCTGATTGAACAGGGACGTAACAAAGGCCAAACAGAAAGCATACGATGAGTTCTATGCCAGGTTAGACATGAGGGAAGGTGAGAATGTCTTGCATAGATTAGCGAGACAGAGAGATAGAGATGGGAAGGATGTGCAACAGATAAGGGTTATTAAAGATAGAGATGGAAAGCTGCTAACAGACAAGGAGCACCTGCAGAGAAGTTGGAAGGAGTATTTTGAGGAGCTGATGAATGAGGAAAATGAGAGAGAAAGACATGAAAAATAGTTGAATATTGTAGAGCAGGAAATAACAAAGATTAGAATGGTTGATGTGAGGAAAGCTTTGAGGCAAATCAAAAGTGGAAATGCTGTTGGTTCAGATGACATACCTGTGGAGGTGTGGAGGTCTCTAAGAGAGACAACAGAGAAGTTTCTATTTAGATTGTTCAACAGGATTTTAGAGAGTGAGAAGATGCCAAAGGAATGGATGAGAAATGTCCTAGTGCCTTTAAGAACAAGGGTGATGAAAGAACGGTTGTGTATGAACAAGAGTGATGGAAGTAGTACAGTGATGTTACAGGGGGCTGAGGTCAAGAAGGTGCAAGAGTTTAAGTGTTTGGGGTCAACCTTCCAGTGCGACAGGGAGTGGGAAAAAGAAGTGAAGAAGCGAGTGCAGCCAGGATGGAGTAGATGGAGAAAAGTGTCAGAAGTGTTGTTTGACAGAAATGTGTCAGTAAGAATCCAAGGAAAGGTGTAAAAGACAGTAATGAGAGCAGCTATTCTGCATGGATTAGAGACTGTAGCAGTGAGGAAAAGACATGAAACAAAGATGATGTAGCAGAGGAGGTTGAGGTTCTCTTTAGGTTGCTCAAACGTGGCAAACAATGAAATCAAGAGAAACGGCTCAATATGCAACTGAGCTGATGATTCTTTACGTTCATGTAAGAGTGAGCTTCATTTTTATAACTGTGCAATCGGAAGTAAAACCCGGAAGCACGTGTCTGTAACCCTGGAAGTCGGTACTCCGGGGAGGGTTCCCTTTGGTGTGTTACTGGTGATCTCATAATTGATTAGTAGTATAGTATCTCTAAATAAATACTAGTACCATCAACACTGGCATCAGAATATGAACCATTATTACAGATATTCTATTATCTATACAATACATTTACTTCTTCCCTCTTTCTTTTTACGAAGGAGATAGTGAGTCATGCCCTACTGCGACCTGTGTTAGAGCTCTTCAAAAATGGCCTGATCCTTAGCCTTTAGAGTTGTCAGAGCATTTCATACACACACACAAAGATGGTAAAAGGTCACTGACTGCCAAGCCCAACATGCAAGCCACTTTCGTATTGTTCACCTATCTTGAAAGAGCCTATAATTTGGCTGACACTTACCTTGTAATTCTGTTTCAGATGTGTCATCAGATGTTACATATATGCCCTGTATGTGTTTACGCATTGTGTAAAGTTGCACACCATAGCAGGAGTTTGGCACCAAAGCAAACAGAGTACTCTTTCCCTGAAGAATCCATGTCTTGTCACTTGTTAAAACCTGTTTTTGAAAGGAGCTTGGCAGATTCCCAAGTTCACTGAAACAGTCCTCAGCTGGTGTTGCCAGTTTATGAGACTAAGCCACGTAAGCATAGTTATTTTGCTCCCAAAATTTCCAGCAAGCTGTGTCATAGATGTGACCTTACACTGAACTAGTTCTTTGCAACAGTCAATACTTTTGTCTGCTGTCATACAAGGCAACATGATAGGAATATATAATATTTATCACGTAACATTGATGACATTGTTGCAGAGGTTACTAAGAATTAAGGTTTATACAACCTCTAGGTTTTCTCTATGTTCTCCTTGCATAATGACAATTAGAGTTTGTTTGGGTTGTAAAACTCTAACCTGAGAATGCTCTACATAATACAAGTACAAAAAAACAACAACAAGTAATCATTCAGGTATTGATAAGAATCTAGTTGACCACTCATCACTGTATGGCTTTAGTAAATAGTCTCCATGTCAGACAGACCCAGGAAAGGCAGGATATTTCGAAGCAGAAGACACTACACGTTTCCTGTGTGTTCTTTAATCCCATGGGTGTGTACAGGGCCAACCCATGTCCTCTGAGGCCCACTGGCTCTGTGAATGTCTTGGCTGGGGCAAGAACTACCTGTCACAGGTCGCTCAGGCTGGCCTAATGCCTGTAACTTCGAAAAAACTGGCCTTAAACAAGAGTGATTATTGGATCCAGTTAATGTTTTAATTAGCAAAGGAGTATGTAAGCTAGGCAAGGTCTGATGTCAACTATAGTTAGATGTGGCTCATGACATCTTTGGGTATTTCAATATTTCATTGTGCATTTAAGCACGACATAATACTATAAATAAGTAAATATTACAATTCTTTCATAAACAGCAGAAAAAAATCTAATATAATAAGGTGTAATATAAATAGGTATAGCATGGTGGCACACCTGGTAGGATTACTGCCTTACAGCCCCAGGGTCTCCTGTTTAATTCTGCACATTTGTTTAACCTTATTTAATCCTGGGAAGAAATATATATATATATATATATATATATATATATATATATATATATATATATATATATATATATATATATATATATATATTGATATATAATTGTGAAAATAATTTATACTCTAAAAAAGTTCAGAAATGATATTTTTAAAAACATTATAAAGCAAAAAACACAAAAAACATTTATCTTGAAATTGTTAATAAGTGTCAATTTAAGTTAACTCAATTGTTTTAATAGTGATTGTCATCAAATGATTCAGGACTCAGCTTTATCTTCCTCAGGTCTGTCATAACATCCTAACTGTTTTTATTTCTTCTTTCAATGAGACCATTAGAGATGATCCACTACATTCCTGAATGTGTTTGGATGGAGGTGATGAATAAGATGAATCAAAAATTCTGTTTGCATATAGGCATATTCTACCAGTCACAACGTACTGTCATATCAAACTATTTTTCACTGTTTATATTCTCCTTTAAATTGCATACTTGCTTTCCCTATTATTGCTGTCAGTGCAAAAATATGCCATTACATTTAACATACTGTTAGAAAGAGCATTTTTTCAGTTTAAAATTCAATTCAATTAAAACATGAAGCAACACATAACTTCATAGAACTTTTTATCAATATACTGTATGCTGTGTGTATATTGATGTATATACCTTACAACATGTCAAGCACAACTTAAATATTTATCCAATTGTTTAACTGTCTAATTAATAAGCAAATAATAAAGAATACCGGACAGATGCAAAAAGCATTTCACTGCATGCCGTACTCTGTATGTATGTGTATGCGACAAAAAAAATTGATTTGAAGAGAGGGTTGGGGAAAATGCAATGACATCTCAAAGAATTTCTTGGTTAGACACAGCCAGAGTACATCTAAACTCATCCCCACTGTTTAGGATAAAGATATGGCTGTATATCTTATATATCTTATATTTTTCTCCTTTCTCAGAAAATTACAGTTTTCACCATATTAAGTGGAAAATGTTTTGATGCATTCATCATGTGCTTGCTGGTCCTCAGAATGGTTTTTGATTGAGTGACATTACCACATTCCTTGCAGATTTAAAATGTTGAAGAGAGAAAGTACACTGACCTCTAATATCAGGCTTATGCAGGAACCATTTATGTTTACCTCTATCTTGGCTCTGTGCTTTAATTATCCTGCAATATTGTTCTTCCATATTCCACAAACTGGGTGCAGGTTGCAAGCTGGTGCATGTCATGGAAAAAATCTACACAAAGTGTAATTTTAGACAGATGCCACATATGAGGAAGTAGAGTCAATGGGGAGGCAGATCTGTAATTAAGAGTAGTTTCATGATATTTCCTTTAGTTACAAAATGTATCTGCTTCACTGTCAGTCATGGTGGGAAAACACAAAGGGGTGTGTGGACCTCCAGAGTTGCATTGCTTCACAAAGGCTATAGCTGTCATTACTGTACAATAAGACTTCAGGAATTTGTGCTAAATGATACTCTAAGTTAAAAATAAAAAGGACTTTAAAGTCATTGCTTTGTGAAGATTATTTAGCAGCCCTAAAAGCACATCCCATTTTAGAAAATGAAAGGGTTTAGAAACCAATGAGTTATTGAATAAAGTACATGTGCTAATTCGTGTGCTCTTTTTCATTTTCACAATTATTCTTTCTCAAAAGTGCTGTTTTGTATGGGGTAACTGGTGTAATATATATTAAGGGAAAATAAGTATAGGGACACTTTTGTTTTTGGTATTTTAATATATGCACAGTCCAGTATCCACTTCAAATCTATACACATAATGTATTTTGGCTTTGCTATTATGAATATGAACAAAAAACTATGTATAGCAATGTATTAATGAGCATAAAAAACTATGTTTCACAAATAAATACAGAGAAAAGTAGCATAAACTATTTTTAAAATATGTACAGTACAGTACATTACAACATCTGCTTTTTAAAAATTCATTTATATAGACCTGTCTGCCATGGATACTGGTACAAGTCAGTTTAACAGAAATCTGGATGTGGATTTAGATTTATTCTTACTGAGAAAGTTATAGGTGTTTGTGACAAGGTAATCCTCCAAAAGATGAGAGGAAAAAGAAACTATAAGAAGAATCAGACTCAAAAGGAACTCACGCTCTTTTGCATGACTGCAATTCTGAGTCATTATTCTTCCACAACTATTATACTATAAAGTCAAGCAGGCTTAATTGTGTTGAAAGGAACTTAGGTACAAGCATCAATCAATTTTTCACTAAAAACTGAATGAGACTTGAGCACGAACTTTACACAGTAAGTTTAATCATCAGGCTAGCCCAGTAAAGGCTGAACTTAAAGGTATCTACAGTATGTGGTGCTATTTAATTCTCAGACAATCTGTGGGGCCCTCCTTCATATCTGGCTAGTCATCTGGCTAGTATATAAGTAAATACCTCCCAGTCGTCCTCCCATAAGCACACCTGTATTCTGAACTAGCTGTCCTGTTAACCGTTCTAGCAAGCCTTCTAAAAATGGATGCCTCTAAAAAATATTGTGCCTCAAATTTTTATAAGTATTTGTATTTCTTTGGAGCACATTATCTGTTAAATACGAATAATATATTCAAAATAACAATGTACACTGGCTTTTCTAAAAATCTTTGATGTAATTAAAAAATGCTAAAATGTATTTAAAATGTTTAATGTAAATGTTTAAATGTTTTTAAAATCATCTTAAAATCATCTTTTTAAAATAATCTTGAATCATCTCGATAGGGAAGGTGGCATGAGCATGGGGGACCACTATATGCTCTCTCATGCAAGATGAATATTACTCAGTCACATACTCCATCTTACACACAAGTTTGCATTCCACTGCTTAAAGGGAGGCAACACTTTGAGGCAGTAATTGATATGTGTTTTGACCTATCAAGGAGAGCTTCAGTAGTAACTAGAAGATTACTTGGATGAAGGACCTTTGGTTTATGCAAAGTGTAAAAGGAGCTGAGCTCCAGGGCTTTATGAAAAAGTAGATCATAGCATGGCATACTAGTGATCATAATAATGTGAGTAATGGATGTTATACTAGGGGGGGCACGGTGGCTTAGTGGTTAGCACGTTCGCCTCACACCTCCAGGGTCGGGGTTCGAGTCCCGCCTCCGCCTTGTGTGTGTGGAGTTTGCATGTTCTCCCTGTGCCTCGGGGGTTTCCTCCGGGTGTGCCCTGCGATGGGTTGGCACTCCGTCCAGGGTGTATCCTGCCTTGATGCCCGATGACACCTGAGATAGGCACAGGCTCCCCGTGACCCGAGGTAGTTCAGATAAGCGGTAGAAGATGAATGAATGAATGAATAATAGATTTTTAAACAGCTTTACAGAGAAATGCTTTCATTATGTTATTTCATTATGCTTTCATTACCATTCCGTTTTGCTTATTCTTAGACAAAAATATATCAAGGGTAACTTGATATAGGGGGGAACCTAGGGCTTTCGAGCCACAAGCACCTAAATCAGATATGTCATAGACCCTGGTCTGAAGTTTGTTGCTATTACTTTTCTATCGATCTGAGATCCGGTTCACATGGTACCGGGTCTCAAATTGGCCTTTTTTTTTTTGCCATAGACACCCATTCTAAATTTAAAGGTTTATAACTCTGCAAGCCTTTAAGCTATCTACTCCAAACTTGGACAGCTTTTTTAGGGTGATACTCTGGACAAAGCTTTAAATTGGTGTACCGACTGGCCTTTAGGCCCCACCCCCAAAATATGCAAAATCAAAAAACTTTCCACAACAGTGACATGTGACATATCAAAACACTCACAACAGTGAGGGGGACTTCCTTATGGGTATTCGAGTGACTTCACATGCTCGTATTCACTTACCTCCAAATGTTTTGGCACCCAGCATACTGGCCTTTGGGAGTACTTGCTCCGACAAGCCAACATCAAAGTTTGTCACAACGAACTTTACAAATCTAGTTTAAAATTGTATGGTTTGTCATCAGTCAATGCAATTGTAAACTATATATCAAGAACACCAAGCAGTGCTTGGTTGGACCCCATTGCTCTCATTGCAGCATCAATTCTTCAGGCCATTATTATTATTCATGGATTACATCAGGTATTTGAAACTTTCATTTGAGATCTGGTCCATGTTTGTCAGCTGCATTCTTATGATCTCCAAAATGCTTTGCACAATTTCTCTGTTGGATTCAGTTCTGGTGACCCCCCACCTGAATGACGACATGTGCTTTGGGACAAGGTGCATTGGAAGTAGCCATTACCGGGCATAAAGAGGGGGCCATAAAGGAATGTATGTATGAACAACAATACTCAGACTAGTATATGATTTTCCAACTATCCAGTTTTGATTAACCTGTCCACTATAATCCCAGATTCCTGTTCTTGGCTAAAGAAGCAAAACCCAAATGTGGGCTTCTGATATAATGTATCTGTCTCAAAATTCAATGTGTTGTACATTCAAAGATCCTTTTCCACTCAACCTAGTTGTAAAGGGGTTATTCCTATTATTGTAACCGTCTAAAGCTTTTGATCATATCTGTATGGTTTTATGCTTTTTTCCTATTGGTTGACTAGAAAGTTGCAAGAATGAGGGATATAGATTTTTCTAAAACAATGGGCAGTGCATATGTGCATTTTTTTCAGTAAAGCATAGTTTTTAAATTGCATTGCAATTGTCCTTATGTAATTACAAATTTTGCAATTTACATGACACTGTGCCAACTGTGTAGCACAAAAAAATATTATTATTAGCAAAGACACAGTTATTATTTAATAACTGGAATGCCAGAGGAAGATTTAATGCCACACTCATCTGAAAAGAAATAGGAGCCAGAAAGGTCTGATTTATGTCTCATAATTGAGAAAAGTAAAACATCTGACTCAAGCATTATGCCTTTGAAAATGATAACTTCCCCCACTATATCTTCTGTTAAACTTTCAGTGAATGTTTATACTGCAATGTCATTTTTTAGTACTTTGTCTATTACTTAATTAAGTCTCATAATGTCAAAGTAATAATAATGTATCATGCGGGTATGAAATACATTTTATCTTGACAAAATAGTGAAACGGCCAATACAGTCAATATTATTTAGACAAAATATGAGACCAACATGTAGATTTAGGTGACCTAGCTCTTGTGCAAGATATCTAGAAAATATGCCTGATAATATATTCTATCTAATTTAAATTTAATATTAAGTGGTACTAAATCAGTTCAGAAGATTCAGTTCTACCAAATCAGGTGGGACAAGGAGCCTGATCTATTCAAGCCTCCAGCAGCAGCTCCCCAAACGGAGACAGGTAGGCAAGCATAAATCAGAAATGTCTGTCAGATTCCAGATGTGCAGGTGTGCCCAGAATGGAAGAGAAAAAGCTCTGTCCACAGCTTCCCAGTAGCATGGATGAATGTTGTGGCAAAGATATCATTGTTGTTTTATGTGGAAATATTAAAATAAACTTTTGTATTTAAGTATACCAGATATTCTGGCCAGAAAATAAACACAGGTCTATTTTGGTGGTCAATAAACAAGTTCTTCTAACAAAGTTTAATTCTACAATGCTTTTTTTTAAATAGTTAATAGCTAGGAAGGTGATACAGTATTTAGACATTTAGACAGTCCAGAGTAGGCAGAACCAGCATTTGGATAGGACCTAATAAATGAATGCCTGAATTAACGCACTTATGCATTTGTGGGACTGTTTTCAATGGTAAGCATCTTGAGCAAAATTTCTTCGTTGGGCAAAACACCACAGACGGCATACGAGATGGATAGTGCTGGATGTGGAGTCTGTCTCCACATAATTGTTTTTCTAACACTTCTAGATACAAGTGTTAAGTTCTCCAAAAGGCTTGCCATTCAGTATGTAACAAACAAGATCAGTTAGAGAGAGAGAGAGAGAGAGAGAGAGAGAGAGAGAGGGAGAGAGAGAGAGAGGGCCCCAAGTAGCTTTTTCAAAACAAGATATTGTGATTCAGCTCATGGTGTCCAAGAGCTGATGCTGAGGTTGTTTGGCCAGCTGCCTTTTCAGCGCGGTCAACTATTGAGAAGCTTTTGACAATTCTTAAAGCAAGTGTTTTGCACCAATTATTCAAGGGCAATGCTAAGATCTGTTCAAGCCCTCAGTTTGAAATTCCTCTTGACATCATCCTTCAAAATTGAAAAGCTCTCTCTCCTTCACCCTCCCTCCTGCTCCTGGGGAAGAGAAAGGAGGGTCGGAGCAAACAAAATAAATAGCATCCCAAAGTTAGCTGGATTTTGCATAGTTAACATTTCGCTAACGTGCAGGAGCACTTCTCAGGGAGACTGGGCAGCATTTTTGGGGGGCCAGGCACGTTGTTGTGGTGACGGCACTGAGGAGTGAATGAAGCAGATGTCAGTGTAATCCATCACCCCCCCCCCCCCCCAACACACTCCACCTCCCCTTTTTACCCAGTGCTGGGACACCCTCCACACTGCTGCTCATCAATTAAAGCTTCTGCACAAGCCCTACCATTAACACGCCAGCACTTTCTTCAGTTCCTACCCTGCCCCACAATCATCCTCACAGTAAAAACTGTCAGAGTCAGTGGCCAAGCATAACTTAGCAGCAACAAATGTTTTGTGGCTGATGACTTGTTACCGCCTAGGTAATTTGAGGGATTGCCATGCCATTGATGACTCTTTTTTTAGAAGTCAATTTTTTTCCACCTTGATGAATTCTAGCTGTGAAGTAATTTCTAGACTCGAGACTTAAAAAAAGACTAAAAAAATATTTAGAATTTTGTTTCACTGCCAAATTATCCATGAAAGATTTTATCTTGCTCTGTTTTGAGTTTATTACAAGAAAACAAGAAGAAGCTCTTCAAACTGCTGAGGTGACTTTTATTAAGACTGTTCAAATCACAACGTACATTGTTGTTAAATTAGTTATAACAGTATAAGCATGCAGAACGACCAGTTTGGCAAAACATTGCTTGAATTCATTGTTTGTTATTAGAAATAGGACCAAATACAATCCATATAGCACCATCTCGAGTTCAGCTGTTCTTTGGTTAAAAATCATGTCATGTTTTATGTCTTGTATTAAGTACTAGAGTGTTTGCCCATTTCTAGTTTAAATTATTGGTCTTATCAACATATTGGTGTTGTTAAATGACTATACAAACAACAGGAGGTTTTGATCAAATGTTATTACTGAGTCTAATTATTCCATTTCATTTTGACACTTTAGATGCAGTTAACACCAATCCAGTGATCAAGGTACCATGACATTAGCAATCCAATGCAGTTTCTAGCTTAGATTTCCATACCTGTGAATGTTATACAATTTATAACAAAATAAATAAAACACTCATATAAAAATAATCTCTTGCAAAATATATTCTGTTAACTGCTGTTAACTTAGCACATGAACAACTCATTTAGGTAACCACATTCACACATGGTATTTAAAAGCACTAGTTTCACTAGTTTGAGGCCTTGGGGGAAAAACTAGCAGCAAAATGGAAAGACACAATATTTAGTATACATATATAGCAAGAACAGTATCAGTGACCTCAGCATTCCGAATCAGTAGCAAGTGGAGGCATCTCCTGGGTGTGAGCTATCCTGTTCCAAAATGAATTAATCGTTATCTTGGCTTCTCTGCCAGCTAAAAAGACAAGAGCCAAGGGAAAGATGTGTGTGAGCTCATGAGAAGGCTATGTGTCAGGTAATATTATCTACAGGTTCTTCATCAAATGATTTCAACTCACTATTATTTCCATTTATTAAAAAACCTGGTCAAAACATAAATTATTTATTGTGAAATAGACACTGTTTTAGCACACATTGTTCAGAATGTTCTTGAAGGTTAACTTAATTTACTTAATTCATTTCAGGAGAAGTTAGCTTTCAAAAGAGATGCACATTTCCAGTGTATTTTGCTATAAATATATATATAGCATGGTACTTGAGGGAATTGTACTACAAATATTTAGCGCAAGTAACATCGCCAACAACATGGTGTACACCTGTTTTGTTCACAATGGATACTGTAAAAATGACAGTGTAAAAAAAATCTAAGTGTAAAAGATGGTTAAGTTGCTTCTACCACAATAACAGAATATTGTTTGGTAAAAAAAGACATAAAATCACATGAAAATCAGTAGTTTTATTATTAAATAAATTAATATTAGCCTTATTTTTTGTAAATAAAATGTTAAATACCAACCATATACAGTATGCTTTCATAATGTCCAGAGAAACCAAATTCCAGTTTCACTGTTTTCCAGATAGAAAACTAGTAGAACAAAACATCCAAAGACACCATGCATATATTCCTTCTATCCTGGACTTCAGGAGCTTTCGCACTCCACTGTTTAGAAAGGTCTAGGCATCCACTGGTACCGACCACCAAATCATTCCACTGCGCTTTGAAACAAAGCGGAATACATCACCCACACATCCTCTGGCTATCCTCCAGGTGAATAAAAAGATTGTGCTCACCATAGATACCCCTTGGAGCACCTCGTTCCGATGTTTCTCAATTCTAAACACCTTGGATACATATCACTCCACACAGGAAGCCTCTAATTACGTTTAGACGCATTCACAGATGCACACTAACATAGGTTCACAGACCCTGTCTTACATATAGGTGAATGAGGAATGTTTTATTTGCATGTGTATACCTCTGTCCTCTCACTGCATGTGTTGCATTTGACATAACAGCACCACAGGAACTTGCAGTTGCATTGCCATACACGTGAGTACTGGTGTGTGTTGTAGCCTCGTCCACAGCACATCAAGTCGCAGCTGTTGGCTTGCTGTGCAGTTTTATTGCAGATCCTTCCCTGAGTGCCCACACTGCCCGTAACTGGGTCTGCTTCACAGTAATTGGGTGACTTCTCAATGTACACCAAGTCAGTGTCCATGGGTTTGCGGTATGAGTAGGGCTTTTTAATCTTCAGGAATGTGGGCCGTTTATTCCGGCTGGCTCGAACTGGCTCCACTTGCACAGCCTGGTAGTATTTATCCTTAAGGATGTAGCCAAGCTGACGGAACTTGGGGAGCGTTGTCCAGCAAGTCTTGGTTGTGCATGAGCCAGAGACTCCGTGACACTTGCACTCTAAGCGCATGTTCTTTTCTAGGATCTGGAGTGGAAAAACAGACATTGTTCAGTACCCTGGGGGATTTTACAGGACCCTGATTTTATTCAGCAGTCTATAATTTTAGTCTAAGATAATTATGAGAGTAAGAGCTTTGATGATTCATAGGCTAATCCAGTTAGTCTATCAGGTGACACCTTGGTGCCTGGAGTGATTGAATACAAACATTTACAATTTAAAGCTGCGGAATATAGTACTGTGGCAAAACTCTTTGGCACCCTAAGTTGTCCTAATATTTTATTTTGTCTTAATCCCAAACAAAAAAAAAAGCTACACATTACTTAATACACCACTTTTCAAACAAATCACTACTAATGTAATAATAAAAGTTTCTTGTTCTACAAATAGTTAATTTTATTATTTCTGAAGGCATTTGATTGCAGTTCTTTGCATGTACGTACCTAGTACTATATACAGTCTTGTGAAAAGATTAGGATACCCCATGAAAGCCTGTGTGTTTTTTTAAATAGTTAAACATATGGGCATTTTATCTTCATTTTAACAATATTGGAAGTTTCAAGTAATATAACTAAACAAATCAACTAAATTACCTACAGGTGGCTCACATCAGGTGCAAATTTTTAGAACAATGTTATAGAGCATTTTGAAGAAGGCTTCCCTCATTTAAACCTCAGCTATTTAGTTTGGTTTGCTCTTAATTGTTGAAGTGAGAGGTATCCCCATGGTGAGATCCAAAGCGCTCTCTGAGGCCTTCAGAAAGAAGATTGTTAATGCTTATGAGTCTGGTAAGTGATATAAAAAGATCTCAAAATAATTTGTATTCAGTCATTACACTGTCCAAAAATCATTTGCAAGTGGATAACATTTAAAACAACTGCCAACATTACCAGGTCAGGACATCCAAGCAATTTCACTCCAAGAGTAGACTGCAAGATGCTTAAAGAAGTCTTCAAAAACCCTAAAATATCATCACAGGGCCTACAGCAAACTCTTGCTATAGTTGTTGTCAAAGTGCAGGAATCTTAAACTCAGAAAGAGACTGAACAACTTTAATTATCAGGTGTGCAAGGAGGAAACCTTTGCTGTCTAAGAAAAACATGAGGGCAAGAATGAGGTTTGCAAAAGAACACAAAGACAAAGGCCAAGATTTCTGGAATAATGTTCTTTGGATAGATGAGTCTAAAATTTTAATATTTGGACACCATAACAGAGGACATGTTTGCCGTAAGCAAATACAGCATTTCAGTAAAAGAACCTCATAACAACTGTGAAACATGGAAGTGGAAGTGTTGGGGTTTGGATATGCTTTGTTGCAGCAGGACTTGTCCAGCTCATCATCATTGTATCCACTATGAATTCTACATATGAGACCATCTGTCAAAAATTGAAGCTTACATGGAACTGGACCTTGCAACATAAAAACATACAAGTAAATCCAATAAGGACTCCCTGAAAAGTAAAAACCTTGAAATAGCCAAGTCAAAGCCCAGATCAAAATCTTATTGAGATCCTGTGGGGGGAAACCACTCAAATATCACACAGCTGAAAGAACTCAGCATTAAAGAGTGAGGGAAACTTATTTCTAGTCAATGTCTGAAACTAGTAGATGGCTACAAGAAATGCCTCATTGAGGTTATTTCAGCCAAAGCACATAGAGTGTCCTAAATTTCTTCTCAGTTGAAATACTCATTTGATTTGAGTAGATTTTTTTGTTTAATAAGTGAAAAGATATATGTATTTATGAAAAATATACATATATATGAGAAGGTTGCGTTTGGGCATTCTTGCACAAAAGGATTGTTGAATTGTTTCATACCTGTAGCATTTGTGCCTACAGTGGTGGTTTTAGAGCATATTTCTGGAATAGTTAAACAGGTTGAGACAAAGGTTTTTTTTAAACATTCCAATTCAAGAATGCAAAGATTGTTAAACTTGCTGTGCCAGAGCCTGATCCACCTCATGCCTGCCCGCCTGCACAGCAAGGCTGGAAAACAGCCTGCGTGTCGACAGGTTCCTCCGTCAACTTTTAACAAGCCTTTTCATTTGTGTACAAAACATCTGACACAAATTGTTTCACCAAGCTAAGTATGAGTCGTCGTCTGTAGGAATCTCTCACTCTTGTGTAAGCAGCATGGTGGAATCAGGGGTGCATATGATATAAACACAGCCTGAATGACAGTGACTTCTACAACTGTCTGCCTATGTGTAGTGTACACAGATAAAGCTCAGGAGTCAGGTTTCAGGTGCCTGTGAGCTTCACTTCATTCTGACTATCCTTGTATCCTGAGTCCAACAGGTAAGAGTGGTGAGCAAGAAATAACACTACGCTTTTTTCTTGTGTGATGTACAATAATGTGGAAAAATACAGTAATTATGTGTGCAAATCCTGAAAAGAATAATAACTTGCTGAGAGAAAGATCTGTGTAAAAGAGAGCCTGTTTAGCTATGGAAGAGTCTGTTAATGATTGGCATCAGGGAATAGCTTGTTCAAGGCAGTGTAGTTTTTGGTGTGGTTAGCAAATGCTACTTCTCTCTTTCCACTATGTAATGATGCTGTTTTACCCGTTTGTGGAAGAAGCCTCACCTAGTGTTCTAATTATTATTCCATCCTCAATGCCTGTCTGCCTCATAGACTTTGTGGAGTCTTCTTGAAAACTGTCTGCTCTCTGTGATGTGTATCAGGATAAGTGTGGCCATGCTGCTGCTTCCTGATAAACAACATGTTCAGAAAGCATACTGAAGTCAAATCTGTGTGTCTGTGAGAGGTGACTACCTTCTAAACAACACTGTGAACCATCTTTAAGTCTTGAGATACCAATATTGCCATGATATACTGAAAATTAAAACTGTGCTTAAATAATATTCTCATGCCAGCTTAAATAATATTCTCATGTCATCATGCCAGTCTATTCTCAGTCATCAAGTTAAATCCCATTTGATTTTAATACTATTTAATATGCCAGTATCAAATGGAAAATCAACTCCTGTAAAAAACATGAAATTAAACAATGTATGCTTTTAGAATGAGACCTAGAAAAATCACCAAAGACAGTTCATTCATAAAGGAGTCCATATGAGAAGGTTATGACCTCATCTTGCCTTCAAAGATTTGATGATCTGTCCAGAGTGCTGAAACAGTCCAAACTGTTTCAAACTCTTTACAAAAATAGTTCTTATAAACTTGTTAAAATGACAGATATGTTTCTCTGCAAAGGTAATGGTACCTATAGTTCACTTTAACATGTATCTATTTAGGTATAGCTTAGTTATCATGCTTAATTTTTTGGATTGGCTATTCCAATATTCCAATTGTTTAGTCAATTGTCTCATATATATTTCTATTATATATTATATATTATATTTACCCTTAAAAGCCTTTTGTAACATTCTGTGACATTGCTCATTATGAGAAGACCAGAAAATACCTCAGGGAAAAACTCAAGAAGCAGAAGTTTTTTGCTTGTAAGTAATTTAGTGATTACTCAAATGGAAGTGTATCAGTGCATTTTCCACCTAAAAGCCCTTGCTGTTATCTCTTTATAAAAGCCCTTTTTATTCTGACTACCACCATTTTGTATCAGCATGATGTGGTGAATTTTAAACAGAGCAGCTAATTAACATAAAATCATTTTTACAATCAGGAGGCTGAGATCGTCATTGCACCATTTCTGTTTGCTGGGTAAAAATCATCTGCTTCTTGAATTGACAGATCTGGTGCTGAATGGTATATGTATAAGTATATGTATACAAATGCAACCATATATTTAAAGGCAAGTGATAATTAAGCAATTAGGCTTAAAAAGGATGTAGCATTATAATTGCTTTTGTTTATTTTAAATATTGTCTGGGGTGTAATTTTGACACACATATTTTTGAATGAAATACATCAATACTTTTCTTTATGGGTAAGGTAAATAGCTGTTTGACTGATGTGTTTAATTATGTACTGCCAACTTCATACAACCGTTTCTGCTCATCCACTTGAGAAGTGCCAATGATTGGTGTTGACCCAACTGTTGTAAACTCTTCACATCAAACTCCAGATAAAGTTTTATAAATATAGTAATCATATATTTATATATTTATTTATAAACAAGTAAATCACTTTTATCACTATGTATCTTAAAACAAGATAATGTGATAAAATATTTTGGAATTTCTAAAACAATATTTATAGTGGAATATTGAAGCACTATAAGATTATTCAACCTTTATTTATGTTTTTTGCTTAGCAGTGATCATCCCAGTATGTTTTATCCTTAAAAAATGTATTTGACCTTGTTACTAAATATTTTATTCCAAAATTTATCATGTTAATTAAAAAACACTTTGCAGCGCAAAAGGATTCAACATAAAATTCGTTAATATTGTACCACCATTAATTAACTATTATTTTAATCCAAACAGATTCTAGGGTACCTTTCTTATACATACCTTACGCCCCACTTCATTGTTATGGAGGTTCATGAGAGTCCTGGCATTTTGCTTTATCTCCCGGGCATCCACAAACATCTTGGAAAAGCTCAGGCCATAGCGGATGTCAGCTGAACAGCCACCCCACTTCCAACCCTCTTCCTGGTTGTAGAAACCTTGCTTCTCTTTATCACACCCACAGCCACTCAGGGTTCCCTGGGTGCAGGCAGCTGTGATAGCATGGGCAACCCCAGCAGCAATGATGGCATAGGTGAAAGCTGCTTCTTTACTCCCTATAAAAAAGAGAATGTTTAAAAATCAGAATCATTCTCAATAAGCTCTATTGTCTCAGCCAAATTAAGCTTGTGCACATACTTCACATAGTTCAAAATTCAAGAGCAATATGAACATGTTTTGCCAAGTGCTATTCATTTATTATTCTTTTTTTTTTTTTACTTTTGCCTCATTATATGAGGTGAGAGCTTTGCACAACAATCAGTCTTGCTGAAAAATAGGCAGGTGATCCTAAACTTCAGATTATGCAAGTAAACAGTGGTATGCTAACAAATAGTAGGCACCACAGGCAATTCAGAGCTTTATTTGACATGGGGTAATTGTCCTTCAGTTGTCAGGGAAAAGGAAACATTAAGACAAATAACTGTATGATTGTGCTGTAATGACCATTGCAGCGAAGGAAGGAATAACCTGCCTCTTTCGTGAACAAGGGTTTATTTAAGAGACAATAGAGTGGTAGAGATCGGGGGCACACAGTACGTTTGGACTCTTTCCCAGCTTCCGTCAGAAAGAGGGATCCACCCAGCGGAGGTAAGTCCCTCAGGCATGCAGAATCTCTCCTGGCAAGAAGACTCAGATAATTGATTGCCACTGCTAAGCAGGGCACTTCCAGGTTAAGAGTATTATTCATTTATGTAGCCACAGAAATGTAACAAAGACCTTTGAAAAGTTTTAAACACTGTTAGGTATGTGTTGCAACGCACCATGACTAGTTGTTTTGACTTAAACTCTTAAAGATTTATCTTAAACCTTTCATTTCTTTTCTTAAGACTGGCTAACAATAAGTCCAACAGGAAGACTGACATGTGACCTATGAGCCAGCTTCTACTCATCATGGTGAATTCCAACAGTCTCTTTCAGGGCTGTGTTCATTAGTATCAATGGACGTTTGCAGTGACACAGACTTTTTTGTTATGTGTGACAGTAACTTGCATTAAAGTCTTAGATTCTTTATGAACTTAAGTCTAAGTTATAAACCGGTCATGTTCTGTATTAGAAGCAGAAGAAATCCAGACACAGTTTCAGTTTTAAGATGATTGTTCACAAGAAAATGATTCTTTGGTAACTCCGAAGCAAAGGCCAAGTTGTCATGCTTTTAAGATCTATTGATCAGTACTAGGTTACTGTGCTCTCCTGCAAATGTACAAATTATCATTTGGATTAATGAATCATCAACTGTTGACTCTTCTAGAAATCATTTACACAAACCTTGCACTAAGAAATCTGTGTCCTTTAAGTAGGCTGGGTTTATCTCCCATTTAAAATTCAGTACCTAACACAACTAGTAAAACATATCGTATTGATATGACAATGTAGTCAATTCCATAGTCGGTGGGGAGAAATAACTTTCTCATTCTGTCTGTTGATTATTGAATCTTGCATGCTATGAATGAGTGCAAAACATTCTCAGAGCTTTCTCAGGGCCTCCAGACTAACAGTAACACTGGTATGTGTTGACCTGCAGTTGATAAACATCTTGGAGTAGCGCCCAAGCAATTTAAGAAAAGCTTGTTTGGAGCATCAATTATATGGAGATTTTTATGAGTCGCTTGGGCTTGATGCCAAGAGAGAAAAGATGCATTCAATAGAAAGGTTAGCACATACTAAAGATTTTACAATAGCAAAGTTATAAAACCACTTTTACATAGGATATGGTAAAATAGTCTTTTTATTAAGTATATTACTTGGGCTGTGTTTACTTAAATCGGATAGTCTGCACACAAACTTGACTGATAAGAAACCCATAAAACATGTGTGTTATGACATGGGTTTCATTACATTACAGAAGTCTGAATCAGTGGCTCAGAATGATCCTGTGTGAGATGTCTTTTGCCAAAACTGTAAATGCAAGAGGTTAATTTCTAAACCTCACACAATGTACTTGTCTGGGCTTGAGACAATGCTGGTGGGGGAAAACTATTTTTCAAACATGCCGGAGGGTGCTTAAGTGTGAGAAAGGGGGATGGTGAGGGTTCCACTTGAAAAACACAAGATAAAACAAATATAAATTATGCAGCTATGTGTTCCAGAACTCTGTTCTATTCCCATGTTCAGTAAATGGACCACACTGAAAATAATAATCCAAGCTTTATAAAGTAAAGTAAAAGTAATTAAAGTAATGCTGTGGTACAGTGCTGAAAGAGGAATCCACTATTTTGATGCCAAGCCCACCAGAGCATATGGTACCAGGCCCTGAACATGAGCAAGCATTACTTCACCTCCTTCTGAATTGCCTTATGAGAATTAACCAATGTTCTTCATCTCTTATTGTTTGGTAAATGTGAGGCTGCTTGCATGTCTGGCCACTGTAACCAGTCCTATTAGAACATTTTCCCACTCTCTTTCATCCAAATTATAGAAATTATAGACAGAGTAGGGGCAAACACCACAGCTGGGAAATACAGTTGGTCACTGTTAGCCAAATGATGTTCAGATAATTCAGATCCATGCCTCCTGTATTAAACAATATAATCTACAAGCAAAACAAAGATTATGACAGCTATGAAAGTGGGCTGCTCAATAATGAGAAGGATTGAGGGAAATTTTGGGGTAATGCATGAGCTTGCAGCAAACTTGCCCTTTTTCTCTTTACTTTTTCTCAAGTCAATCATCTTTGATGCCGAGGGATAAAATACAGCTTCACCTTCAGCAATAGATACAAGTCTCTACAGACCTTTGCAGTCTTAACAACACAATTTCAGTGCTGCCTCAATCTGAATGAAGGCAAGGTGAGAGGAAATAAAACATTTATATATATATATATATATATATATATATATATATATATATATATATATATATATATATATAAATTGTTTTCAATTTTTATTTCCTTTTTTATTTCCTATATATATATATATATATATATATATATATATATATATATATATATATATATATATATATATATATATATATATATTTTAACCCAGTGTAAGTTTGAGCATCAGGATTCCCTACAGCCATTTTTAACAGACAAATGGCCCAATAATTCTGCCTCCTTTTTCCCACCAGCCAAAAAGGCTATGAAACTAAAGTCCTTCACAAAACCATTCATCAAGTGTCAGTTGTTCAATAGCACTAAAGAAGCTCTAAATAGGCTTGGGTTTGCCTCTGAAAAAATGGATAATGTTACCACAAGGAAAAACATTCTCTTAGTTAGTTTTGTTTTATTTATCTATGGTGACATATGGTTACATTTCCTTAAAATACTGTACTATTTTGTCCCTTCATTCACATTCTGTAACTTATACCCGTGGAAAAGTGAAAAGCCCAACTAGCAAATCATTAAAATCTACAGATAAGACAGGATGACTAGAAAAGGCTTCTTTTGAGAAACAGGGTTGTTAGAGAGGCCATAAATTCAGCCATGTTGATACTTGGCTGTGTGAATGAAACAGAAGCATGTTTGACATGACATTACAGGAGGGCACAAAAATACAAAATGCTACAAGCAAATCAGCAGCCCTGCATCCACTGACAAGCCACTTCCAGTTATTTATTAGCTCATGGCTTGTGTTTAAATCTCAGAATTTCTTTAAGAATTTGAGGTGCTGTGTATCTTTTTAACATCTACTGAAAAAGTTAGAAGTCAAGCATTAGAATAAATCCCACAATCATAATATTAGGTGACTAATAGCTGAGAGTTAATTGCATAGGCTTATTAGTGACATAAAAGAAATTGCAACAATTTATAATAACAAAAATAAATCAATTAAAACAGTAATGTTTTAAATTAGGCTTAAATTCCAGAATTCTTTAATAATGTCAATATATTCACTTCGTTAACTAAATAAAGTAAATGACAAGTTTATAACCTAGAAATATCATTTCTCTAATTCTAGGGATACAGTAAATAGTTGTGCAACATACCCACTTTCAACTCTTTTCCAAAAACGGTCCTTTCTCCGAGGGCAGAACAGTTCCAGCGTCCGTGGCGGAACTGGAACTGACATTCATTGATGCCCATCTGCGCTCCTTCACCGATCACGATGATGGCGTCCGGGCGGCTCTGGCAGATCGTCCGCTGACGGGGGGCAAGACCCGGGATTTTATTACATATGATGCTCGCACCCAATGCCACCACGGAGGAGAAGCCACTGTAGAGTTTAAAAGTAAAGCATCGAGTTAACAAAAAGGTGCACGTCATGTTTAATTAAACAAAACTAAAGGCGATGTTCTGTTAGATTTGTCTAATTTTTGGATGCTCTGGTCCCAAAGTGCCAGCGGAATCATTTGAAAAGGTCGTTAGATGGTTTGCGCCGAATTACATTTAGATTATTGTGCGATTTCCTTTCCTACTGTTTCGGGTTCTTTCACCTCATAATAAACAATATGGGCGCACCATGAAATCTAAAGCATGTATCATAGAATTAACTGTTTATTTTGAGTGTAAATTATGTAAATATCTCAGTAGGAGATCTCTGTAATGATGTAGAATTAATGTAGAAAACTGTAATAAACATTCAGACTTTCATGGGCATAGATTACAGGACACCTTTAATGTCACTGCGCATAGACACCTTTAATGTCACTGCGCAGGCGATTTCAGAGATTTATCCCAAAGTCAGCAAGGAGACTAAGAAAAGTCACCATCCATCAAAAACCAGCTAAAAACATAAGCTATAATGATGCAATATTAATTTTTTTGTCATTAGTATATCTTTATTTCAACTATTGTGTTTATCTTTACGAGTCAGATTCTCTTAGTTTCAGTTACGCAAAACCAAATTATTACCATGTGAATTGTAACCTTTTAAAACTCACCCGATTTTCAGATAAATAATCCCCAGACAGAGGAAAATGTGAAAAATCCAGCGGCGCGTTTTCCTGCTCATGGTGACCTTTACTTTATTTAAGCAGTGACTGAGAGTCCGAGGCGTGTTTGTGTGTAAATGCTCCCTGCTTTAGTGTGGATGCAGCGCGCCGCCGCGCACCTGAGTTCAAACGCTTCTGAGACTCGAAGGCTCCTTCAGCATATGAAGCTCTGAAGCGGCCTCTGTTGTAAAATGATAATTACGCTAAATATTTCTTATTTCTCTCATTGTTTTCTCTACAGGTCCTCCGATTTCGTAAGCAATGTTACTTGGAGCTCATCTCCAGAGGAAATGCTTTATCCGCTGCGTCCCGGTACGTAAAATGCCGCGAGGCTGAAACGTTCGTTTACTTAACTGGCTTTGAATACAGAGACTGGTTCCGAGACTGCTTCCGCGTAATTGCCCTTACCTGGTGCTATTTTTGGGACGGAGTCTAATTTAGCCGTCATTTAACACTGTCGATTAGAACAGGGCGGATATGTGTGAATAGTTTAGATTTGTTTTCCAGTGTGCGCTATTTGTCTAGCCTGATGGAGGTTAATCCGCGCGGTAGCTCGAGCTTCTTTAACAGAGCTTTTTATCTCTTTTGCCTGCACCCGTTTGCTCCTCCCATGAGAGAGCTTTTGATACTAGCCTCAGCGCCCCTTTACTCCCCCCGAACTCCTCATCTTATTTGTCCTATATGAGCTCATGCAGAATTTTGGTCATTATGACAATGGAGGAGGTTATAAAAATGTTTACATTTCTTGTGAAAGCATTTTGAGATGTTTTAAATAGCCCAATTAAACTATACCTATATATAACAATTTATATAGTAACCTATAGAACACCGAGCATTTAACATTTACAGCATTCGGCAGACGCCCTTTTCACTGAACACATTAATACAAAAGTCAATTGTTACTTTAGTCTATTTCACCTATAGGTTTTAGGCATCAGCGTGGTGTGTAAAAACTAATATTCTCATTGCACAAATCCTTGTGCATATGACAGTAACATTCTTGTATCTTGTCACCTGCATTTAAAACAATTACTGACAGACGTATATGAACACTGAACATGAAAAGGATCCTTTTTTCTCTAAAGCAAGGAATACAGGCAAGGTGAAGGCATCCACACTGATAATAGTTATCAGCAATCTAAAATTTTAGATTTTTATTTGCAACCTATCAGCATACATATTTATATTTAAACCAGTCTGGAAAAAAAGGCTTTGAGAACTGTAAAAAAGGTTGCAGCTCCAGATTTCTTTAATTTTAACAGTGTGAATGTACAAATGTTTGTCCCTCAGACAGGTGGAAAAACCAGGCACCCCAATTGATATCATGGAGGACATCCCAGAATTGTGGTTATATTAGATATATAACCACATATATTACAATGTTGTCAATTTCACACTGTTGCCTGGTTTATAAACTTAGATACAAGTCCAGCAATTAAATTAAACATGAGAGATTAGCTCAAATATTGTTTAATACTGTTCAACCTAGATGCTTAAAATCTATATATCTTTATACATATCCATCTTTTATTCTGACCTCGACGATTAAATTGATTATATAAGAGCGCCATCTCCAGGTATAAAGTTGGAAGGGTCCCGCAACACCACTGGGCAAATCATAATTACTCTGGTAATTTAATAGTACACAAATAATGATTAAATGGTTTACAAAGATAAGACTGGTGGATAATTTAACACCAACTCTGCACAATTACTTTACACACTTTATATTACACACTGAAAAATTACTTTTCAGAAAAATATTACACATTCATAGTCAAACAGATGCAGTAAAACACTAAGCCATGAGACTCATAGCATTTATTCATGAATTCAAACAAGCAGTTGTTTACACAAATAAAATGGCATTATTCCTCAACATTTAATCCTTATTGACTTCATATTAAAACAACTTTAAGAGGTAAACTGGCCATGAATCCCTGCCCCTCAGGGAAGGCAATAGATTGTATAGTTATCTTCCAGACAGGATAAAATCACTATCCCACAACTATACAATCTACTACCTCACACTGTGAAAGCATAATCTTTAACAAGAAAGAACTAAAATAATCTCATTTCCTCAACTAATTAGGCTTTTTTAAACCCTATACCTTAACCGCAACATGAAACATGATGCAGCTGCTTCCTTGTCACCCTGAGAAAGACAGTAGGCTGTATAGTTATCTCCCAGTGTGGGTGTGACCCTAAAACTACACAACCTACTACCTCATCCCACAGTACAAAAAACCTTGTGTACATTTAATGGAGTCTATGATGTTCATGCTGCAGAAGCAGGGGCACTCATGTTGTATCTTTCACCACCATACATCTATATCCAGAAGACTCTGCCTGGGAAAAAAAAAAAAAGTGCACTTTTAGATACCACTGTAGGCCATAGTTATGCAGACTATATAAGCCAGCTGAATCTTAATGGCAGCAAGAAATATCCATCTACAATATCTATTTAATATTTAAACATAACATAAGCCAACTAATAAAGTCATCAGACACCCCAATGTTTCAAAATGGGAGAATGCTTGCATGATCTAGTCCAATACCCTGATTGATGCAGCAAAATGAAGAACCTGGCATAGATTGCAGATTCCCTCTTGGCAAAAGGAAGCCATACCATCACTGCAGGACTGACTTTGCAACTATCCAATAGTTCCACTCACAATAAAATGCTCATTAGTGGCACCTTAACCATTAGTCGGATTTACACCAGGATTTAATATGCACAACCCATGTTAAATACTGCATCATTATATACTTACTACAAAAAAGAAATAAATAAATAAATAAAAAAATGAAAAACATACCAAAATGTGTTCAAGTCAATAAACAGTCATGATTTAAAAGCATCAAGCTTTAAAATAAATTCAATAAAAATCATTATGAAAAGAGGGAAATGTGTATTAGACAAAATGATGCTCTATTAATACATGCCAGAAACAGGGACTGAGTTCTATATTTACAATATACAACAGTATTAATATTCAACCAATGATTAACCAAAGGTTTTTCTGTTCAAAACTCTCTACTTAGACACTAGCTTAAGTACCCCATTAAATGAAATCACTTGGCACTGAACAAAGTCTGTTGCTGAGGTAAAGATGTGTCCAACTTTTGGTCATTCCTGAATCTCCTCTTCTTGCAGGGTATTCATCTTTAAAAGGCCAACGAAAGGTCAATGATCCATAGTCTTTCTGAAAAATACTGCCAAAAAAGACCTGCTGATGCATCCAATGCCTGAGTTTGTCATAGGATTAGTTCATTGCCCTTTTCTTCACTTATAAAAATAATGGATTGTTTAAAAAAAGAAAGAAAAAAAGAAGAAAGAAAAACTTTTAAAAGACTAAATCTTACAAATTCTTCCGATTTGTCAAATTTATATGTACACATACAGAATTGTAGAAAGTAAATTGCTTTCATTCCTTTTTTCTCCAGATTGAACCAGGACAAAGAAAACATCTTGCATCCTTGAATGCAATGTATGCTGCAGGTCAAAAGATACACTAAAAAGGTTGCTGTTCTTTTTCTCTCTCTCTTTTTTTTTTTTTAGACATTTAGAAACAATAAGTTTTTTGAATCTTGCTGAAATTTAAGGTCTGAAGTTTTGAACAGAAAACTCAGATGGCTTCCTAAACAGTTTCTCAGTTTCTATGAATCTCCAGGACAGACTAGACTGCCTTTCAAATCCTTTCCATACTTTTAATAGCTCAAATGTCACATCATATAATTTAACCCTAAATAAATTGCAAGCTCAATGTATAGAGCAAAATAATTAGTATTTCTAAACAAATCAAATAAACTGTTTCAATTAAGAGCAGTAAACCTATATTAGAAGCTGGTTTTAACTAGCGATTACTACCCGATTAAATCAGAAAGTCTTAGCTGCTCCCAAAAAGTAAGGAACTATTTAGCCATTACATTATCGTGTTTTATTTTTAATTCACACATTTAAAAAGTAAAAGAAAAAAACAAATCACGCGTTGTGTGGAGCCTAGACAAAAAAACAGACCAATCTGGCGGGCTAAACTCTCCCAACTCTGTTACTCAAAATTCCTTCGCCTGTTCAGAAAAAAATGGCGGTTTCCAAATGCATACACTGTAGTTAGATGATAGCTACAGACGTTAAACAACCCTGTATATATTTGTGTTCGTTTACAATACAAATACGACGAGTTATTAAAAAAAGATTTTATGTTAAAATACGTTCAGACAACCAGATTAACACTGTACACTGAGCAGAGACATCGTGTAGTCAAGCCTTCTGCATTCCAGTTTCGCTAGCTAACAGCATCCCATAAACTCGGGCACATTAGCAAGATGGCTAGCGACTATCATTTAATTAGCACGATAGCTATCTATGTAGAACCCCCACTTCCTTTATTAAGGCTCTCTCAAGGTAACACATGCTCAGTAGACTATATAACAACCATTTTATTTGTTTGTTTATTTAATTTTTAACGTCAAAATCTTTCTGAAACCGATCAGACGTACCTCAGTGCAGGCACCTTCAGCAGCTGTCCGCAATGGAGAAGACCAGTGTCTGATGTAGCATCGGCTAGCGATTGTAAGCGATCTGATTGGCCCACCGTTAGACCTGTAACCCGGAAGCGTGGCGTTTTGTATGGGTTCCACTAGATTAAAATTATATTTCTAAATTGGAAAAAATAGATTAAATTGTACTTTAATCTCGTGTGATAAATCATATAATTTTGAATCAAAACAAGACAAAACATTATTTCAGAGAAATATCCTGTCCTACTGATACAATGTGATTTTTTTTTCTGGTACACAATGCGGCGCCAAAAATCCAAGTTTTCCACTATCCGATACTGATGGGGTTGTCAGTTTATAGGGGCCAGGGACACATTTTTATTCTAAAAATAAGTACCTAAGGACAGAGTACAGTTTTATAAACATAATCCCTTTTTATTCCCAAGTATATATTACAGAATCAATTATGCCAGAGGTTTGGGTTAAACCCATTCAATTTAAGCGACTAAACAGACTTTAACAGGTAACCTGACAAGCACATAACACACAGCACTGTTTCCAAACTGGGAGAAAACAGTTTTAGATGTGACAGAAATAGTAATCATGTAGAAGATGTTTTGTAAACAAAGTGTCTCCTTTATATATGGAGACTTTTGGGACAGCCAATGTTTAAGGTTAAATAGGACCTACACACACCCAAGATGTCCATGCACACACTGCTGTGGTTACTTGGCAGATCACTAGTGTCATGAAAAATGTGATGCAATACAATCGTGAATAGTGGAGGCAATATAGAGCCATGTGTCAGTGTCCCCAACTCACTTAACAAGCTAAGGTTCTGTCTTAAAGGGCATATTTTATAGGTACTGTTGCAGACATTATTAAGTACTAACACTGACCATGTTTTCATTTAGTTAGTGACTGAACTGGAGAATCTCTGAACAACCTGTTTCAAGTTCCAGGATCTTCTAAATTAGGAAGTATTTTTGGAGTATTGTGAGTTTTCATTTATTATAAGATGCAGATGAGGTCGTCAGTATATTTCACAACTTTGTGCATAAAATTGCTAAACATTAAAGATTGGACTGAAATGTTTTGACTGCAAAGAACTACAAATCATCCAAGCTCTTTTAATTATCACCAAAAATTCTACAAATGCATATATTTTATGGAAAAACATTGGGGGAGGTGTTAAGGGAGATGGCAATAAAATATCCATGATGCAATTCTCCTCACTCATCGAAGTCTTTTGATGTGTAATCCAGGTCCGTAGTCAGCCTATTGAAAGGGGGGGGGGGGGTGTTCTTTTTTCAAAAAGTGGACCTTTTTGCAGTTTTCTACTCCTTTTGTATTTAATTATGAGGTTCAAATATTTCATTTTGGTG
>NC_083481.1:11137500-11140000 GCF_030014155.1 Tachysurus vachellii
TACACACACACATTTTGAATTTTCACGTCAAGTTCAGTATTTTACCAATACAATGCCATATAGCTACGAAACTTGGTATGGTTCATCAGCGACATGTTCTGAGCGCATCTGATTGGCTTGACCCCGGTATCGCTGCTTGCAGCTATATTTATTATTATTATTCTTCCGTCCGTCATTGAAGTCAATGGCAGCCCATAGAACCGTACGTAGGAAAGTTATGTAATTTGGCACACATGTAGAGGCCAGTCTTAGAAGTTACTGTAGCAACTTTGGTGTGTCTAGCTCAAACCGTCTAGCGCCACCAACAGTCCAAAACCCAATTTTGTGCTGAATCGTAAGGCCTAGAGGCAAAATTCTTGCAACATCAGAATCAGAATCAGAATCACAAAGGTCTTTATGAGGGACACACACACACTTACACACACATTTACACACACATTTAAACACACACACTTACTCACACTCGCACACTCACCTACTCACACACACACACACTCTCACACACACACACAGACACACACAGACACTCACACACACACTCACACAGACACACTCACACACGCACTCACACACACACAGACACACACTCACACACACACTCACACTCACACACACCCTCTCACACACACACAGACACACAGATAGTCACACACACACAGACACTCACACTCACACAGACACACACACTCACACAGATGAGGAACACACACACTTACACACACATTTACACACACACTCACATACTCACACACACTCACATACACACACATTTACACACACACACACACACACACACACTCACACAGACACACACAGACACTCACACACACACAGACACTCACACAGACACACACACTCACACAGACGAGGAACACACACACTCACATACACACACATTTACACACACACACACTTTCTCACACACACTCACAGACACACACACACTTTATTGTCAAGTATATTTTCACATACGAGGAACACATACACACACTGACAAACACATTGACACACATACACACACAGACACACAGACACACACACTCACACTCACACTCACACTCACACACTCACACACACACACAGAGACACACACACACACACACACACACGCACACACACACACACACACACTCACACACGCACACACACACGGTCAAGTCGATCAGATGCGCTCAGAACATGTCGCTGATGAAACATACCAAGTTTCCACACTCGCACACTCACATACTCACACACATACTCACATACACACACATTTACACACACACACACACACACACACACAGACACACACACAGACACACACACAGACAGACACACACACACATGCACACTCACACAGACACACTCACACACACACTTTATTGCCAAGTATGTTTTCACATACGAGGAACACACACACACACATTTACACACACACACTCATTCACACTCGCACACTTACTCACACTCGCACACACTCACATACTCACTCGCACACTCACACTCACATACACACACTCACAGTTACACACTCACTCACACTCACTCACACTCGCACACACTCACACTTACACACACTCACACTCGCACACTTACTCACACTCACACTTACACACACACTCACACTTACACACACACTCACACACTTACACACACACTCACACACTCACACTCACACACACACTCACACTTACACTCACACCTACACACACTTACACACACACATTTTGAATTTTCACGTTAAGTTCAGTATTTTACCAATACAATGCCATATCGCTACGAAACTTGGTATGGTTCATCAGCGACATGTTCTGAGCGCATCTGATCGGCTTGACCCCGGTATCGCTGCTTGCAGCTATATTTATTATTATTATTAGGGGTCAAGCCCCGAAGGGGCGTAGACACCTATTGTTATCGTTAGTTTTCTTATTATTATTATTATTATTATTATTATTATTATTATTATTCTTCCGTCCGTCATTGAAGTCAATGGCAGCCCATAGAACCGTACGTAGGAAAGTTATGAAATTTGGCACACATTTAGAGGCCAGTCTTAGAAGTTACTGTAGCAACTTTGGTGTGTCTAGCTCAAACCCTCTAGCGCCACCAACAGTCCAAAAACCCAATTTTGTGCTGAATCGTAAGTCCTAGAGGCAAAATTCTTGCAACATCAGAATCACAATCAGAATCACAAAGGTCTTTATTGCCAAGTATGTTTAGGCAAAATTCTTGCAAAATCAGAATCAGAACCAGAATCAGAAAGGTCTTTATGAGGGACACACACACTTACACACACATTTACACACACATTTACACACACACACTTACTCACACTCGCACACTCACATACTCACACACACACTCTCTCACACACACACACACAGACACACAAACACACAGACACTCACACACACTCACACAGACACACTCACACACGCACTCACACACACACACACAGACACACACAGACACTCACACACACAGTCACACTCACACACACACAGACACACACACACAC
>NC_083481.1:11147500-11202500 GCF_030014155.1 Tachysurus vachellii
CACTCACATACTCACACACACACTCTCACACACACACACACACACAGACACACACAGACACTCACACACACTCACGCACACACACTCACACAGACACACTCACACACGCACTCACACTCACACTCACACACACAGACACACAGACACACACAGACACTCACACACACACTCACACTCACACACAGACACACACACACACACACACTCACACTCACACAGACACACACACTCACACAGACGAGGAACACACACTTACACACACATTTACACACACACTCGCACACTCACATACTCACACACACTCACATACACACACATTTACACACACACACTCTCTCACACACACACACACACACACTCTCACACGCACACATTCACACACACACACACACTCACACACACACACACACTCACACACTCACACACACACACACACTCACACACTCACACACTCTCTCACACACACACACTCACACACACACACACACACTTTATTGTCAAGTATGTTTTCACATACGAGGAACACACACACACTGACACACACACTCACACACACACAGACACACACAGACACACAGACATGCACACAAACACACACACACACAGAGACACACATACACACACTCACACACGCACACACACACACACACACACACACACACACACACACGGGGTCAAGCCGATCAGATGCGCTCAGAACATCGCTGGTGAAACATACCAAGTTTCCACACTCGCACACTCACATACTCACTCGCACACTCACATACTCACACACATACTCACATACACACACATTTACACACACACACACACTCTCACACACACACACACACACACACAGACACACTCACAGACACACAGACACACACACATGCACACTCACACTCACACAGACACACTCACACACACACTTTATTGCCAAGTATGTTTTCACATACGTGGAACACACACACACACACATTTACACACACACACACACACATTCACACTCGCACACTTACTCACACTCGCACACTCACATACTCACTCGCACACTCACACTCACATACACACACTCACAGTTACACACTCACTCACACTCACTCACACTCGCACACACTCACACTTACACACACTCACACTCGCACACTTACTCACACTCACACTTACACACACACTCACACTTACACACACACTCACACACTTACACACACACTTACACACACACACACTCCAGTCCAAAAACCCAATTTTGTGCTGAATCGTAAGGCCTAGAGGCAAAATTCTTGCAACATCAGAATCAGAATCAGAATCACAAAGGTCTTTATTGCCAAGTATGTTTAGGCAAAATTCTTGCAAAATCAGAATCAGAACCAGAATCAGAAAGGTCTTTATGAGGGACACACACACACTTACACACACATTTACACACACATTTACACACACACACTTACTCACACTCGCACACTCACATACTCACACACACTCTCACACACACAGACACACACAGACACTCACACACACTCACTCACACACACACACACACACTCACATACACACACTTACACACACTTACACAAACACTCACACTTACACACACACTCACACACTTACACACACACTCACACTTACACACACACTCACACTTACACACACTCACTTACACACACTCACTTACACACACACACCTACACACACTTACACACACATTTTCACGTCAAGTTCAGTATTTCACCAATACGATGCCATATAGCTACGAAACTTGGTATGGTTCATCAGCGACATGTTCTGAGCGCATCTGATCGGCTTGACCCCGGTATCGCTGCTTGTAGCTATATTTATTATTATTATTAGGGGTCAAGCCCCGAAGGGGCGTAGACACCTATTGTTATCGTTAGTTTTATTATTATTATTATTATTATTATTATTATTATTATGTTGGCTTTGTAGAAGCCAACATTCTGATTTCCTTTATAAGCTTATTATTATTATTATTATTATTATTATTATTATTATTATTATTATTATTATTATGTTGGCTTTGTAGAAGCCAACATTCTGATATCCTTTATAAGCTTATTATTATTATTATTATTATTATTATTATTATTATTATTATTATTATTATTATTATTATTCTTAGCCACAAATTTATCAAGAGTAACTCACATGCACCAAATTCGGATATGTCGTAGACCCTGGTCTGAAGTTTGTTGCTATTACTTTTCTAAGCGATCGGAATTCCGGCATTCCCGGTACGGAAGCTCAAAGTGGCCTTTTTTCGTATCCACTTCCATTATAAATTTTGGAGGTTTACAACTCGGCAAGTTTTCGAGTGATTTACACCAAACTCGGACAGGTTCTTTAGGACGTTACTCCGGACAAAGTTCCGGACTCGGCGTTCCGACGGAACTTTCGGTTTTCCCGTAGTCGACGATGGAACGTCCCATAGACTTGAATGGGGATTTCCTAAAATTCCTCTAAGCTTTCACACACGCAGCGTGCGCAGAGCTCAGGCACGGCTTCTCTCCTGTGTTCTATGCAGTATAATAATAAGTAGAATCCCATAATGACTGCAGTATTGACATGAAATGTCCAAACCCTCGGTAGCCACTTTTTGCCAAAAGTATTGGCACCGCACCGGGTATACTGGTGACGTCACGTGTAGCCCCGCCCCCAGAATAAGCGAAATCAAAAATGAGCACAATATGGACATGTCATATATCAAAACACTCAGCCCAATGAGGGGAACTGCCCCACGTGTATTTTGGTCACGTCACGTGACGTCACGTGTATAGCCCCGCCCCCAAAATAAGCGAAATCAAAAATTTGCACAACATGGACATGTGACATATCAAAACACTCAGCCCAATGAGGGGAAGTGCCTCACGTGTGTTATGGTCACGTCACGTCACGTGTCGTCATGTGTCATCACGTGAAAATAAACAATTTGCACAACATGGACATGTGACATATCAAAACACTCAACACAATGAGGGGAACTGCCCCACGTGTATTTTGGTAACGTCACGTGACGTCACGTGTAGCCCAGCCCCCAAAATAAGCGAAATCAAAAATTTGCACAACATGGACATGTGACATATCAAAACACTCAGCACAATGAGGGGAACTGCCCCACATGTATTTTGGTCACGTCACGTGACGTCACGTGTAGCCCCGCCCCCAAAATAAGCGAAATCAAAAATTAGCACAACATGGACATGTGACATATCAAAACACTCAGCACAATGAGGGGAACTGCCCCACGTGTATTTTGGTCACGTCACGTGACGTCACGTGTAGCCCCGCCCCCAAAATAAGCGAAATCAAAAATTAGCACAACATGGACATGTCATATATCAAAACACTCAGCCCAATGAAGGGAAGTGCCTCACGTGTGTTATGGTCACGTCACGTCACGTGTCGTCACGTGTCATCACGTGAAAATAAAGAATTTGCACAACACGGACATGTGACATATCAAAACACTCAGCCCAATGAGGGGAAGTGCCTCACGTGTGTTATGGTCACGTCACGTCACGTGTCGTCACGTGTCATCACGTGAAAATAAAAAATTTGCACAACATGGACATGTGACGTATCAAAACACTCAGCACAATGAGGGGAACTGCCTCATGGGTATTCGGATCATGTCACATGCTCATGTCCGCTCGTCTCCAAAAGTATTGGCACCCTAGCGGTCCAGTAGCTTTCACAATCTTTCTGTCCACTTGCCTCCAAAAGTAACACTAACCCTTATGTCCACTCGCCTCCAAAAAGCACCGGCCTTTGCGAATACTTGCACCGTCAAAGCCAACATCAAAGTTTGTCTCGACGAACTTTACAAATCTAGTTATTATTATTATTATTAGACAAAAATTTATCAAGAGTAACTCCTCCTAGGGCTTTCGAGCCACATGCACCAAATTCGGATATGTCGTAGACCCTGGTCTGAAGTTTGTTGCTATTACTTTTCTAAGCGATCGGAATTCCGGTATTCCCGGTACGGAAGCTCAAAATGGCCTTTTTTCGTATCCACTTCCATTATAAACTTTGGAGGTTTATAACTCTGCAAGTTTTCGAGCGATTTACACCAAACTCGTTTTTGTCTCGGCGTTCCGACGGAACTTTCGGTTTTCCCGTAGTCGACGATGGAACGTCCCCTAGACTTGAATGGGGAATTCCTAAAATTCCTCTAAGCTCTCACACACGCAGCGTGCGCAGAGCTCAGGCACGGCTTCTCTCCTGTGTTCTATGCAGTATAATAATAAGTAGAATCCCATAATGACTGCAGTATTGACATGAAATGTTCAAACCCTCAGTAGCCACTTTTTGCCAAAAGTATTGGCGCCCCACCGGGTATACTGGTGACGTCACGTGACGTCACGTGTAGCCCCACCCCGCAGAATAAGCGAAATCAAAAATGAGCACAATATGGACATGTCATATATCAAAACACTCAGCACAATGATTGGAAGTGCCTCACGTGTATTTTGGTCACGTCACGTGACGTCACGTGTACAGCCCCACCCCCAAAATAAGCTAAATAAAAAATTTGCACAACATGGACATGTGACATATCAAAACACTCAGCACAATGAGGGGAACTGCCCCACGTGTATTTTGGTCACGTCACGTCACGTGTAGCCCCGCCCGCAAAATAAGCGAAATCAAAACTTAGCACAACATGGACATGTCATATATCAAAACACTCAGCCCAATGAGGGGAAGTGCCTCACGTGTGTTATGGTCACGTCACGTCACGTGTCGTCACGTGTCGTCATGTGAAAATAAAAAATTAGCACAACATGGACATGTGACATATCAAAACACTCAGCACAATGAGGGGAACTGCCCCACGTGTATTTTGGTCACGTCACGTGACATCACGTGATGTCATGTGACGTAACGTGAAAATCGAAAATTTGCACAATATGGACATGTGACATATCAAAACACTCAGCACAATGAGGTGAACTGCCCCACGTGTATTTTGGTCACGTCAAGTGACGTCACGTGTAGCCCCGCCCCCAAAATAAACGAAATACAAAATTTGCACAACATGGACATGTGACATATCAAAACACTCAGCACAATGAGGGGAATTGCCTCATGGGTATTCGGATCACGTCACATGCTCATGTCCGCTTGCCTCCAAAAGTATTGGCACCCTAGCGGTCCAGTAGCTTTCACAATCTTTCACAATCACTTGCCTCCAAAAGTAACACTGACCCTTATGTCCACTCGCCTCCAAAAAGCACCGGCCTTTGCGAATACTTGCACCGTCAAAGCCAACATCAAAGTTTGTCTCGACGAACTTTACAAATCTAGTTATTATTATTATTCTTAGACAAAAATTTATCAAGAGTAACTCCTCCTAGGGCTTTCGAACCACATGCACCAAATTCGGATATGTCGTAGAGCCTGGTCTGAAGTTTGTTGCTATTACTTTTCTAAGCGATCGGAATTCCGGCATTCCCGGTACGGAAGCTCAAAGTGGCCTTTTTTCGTATCCACTTCCATTATAAACTTTGGAGGTTTATAACTCGGCAAGTTTTCGAGCGATTTACACCAAACTCGGACAGGTTCTTTAGGACATTACTCCGGACAAAGTTTTTGTTTCGGCGTTCCGACGAAACTTTCGGTTTTCCTGTAGTCGACGATGGAACGTCCCATAGACTTGAATGGGGAATTCCTAAAATTCCTCTAAGCTCTCACACACGCAGAGCTCAGGCACGGCTTCTCTCCTGTGTTCTATGCAGTATAATAATAAGTAGAATCCCATAATGACTGCAGTATTGACAGGAAATGTCCAAACCCTCAGTAGCCACTTTGTGCCAAAAGTATTGGCACCCCACCGTGTATTCTGGTGACATCACGTGACGTCACGTGTAGCCCCGCCCCCAGAATAAGCGAAATCAAAAATGAGCACAATATGGACATGTCATATATCAAAACACTCAGCCCAATGAGGGGAAGTGCCTCACGTGTATTTTGGTCACGTCACGTGACGTCATGTGTATAGTCCCGCCCCCAAAATAAGCGAAATCAAAAATTTGCACAACATGGACATGTCATATATCAAAACACTCAGCCCAATGAGGGGAAGTGCCTCACGTGTGTTATGGTCACGTCACGTGTCGTCACGTGTCATCACGTGAAAATAAAAAATTAGCACAACATGAACATGTGACATATCAAAACACTCAGCACAATGAGGGGAACTGCCCCACGTGTATTTTGGTCACGTCACTTGTAGCCCCGCCCCCAAAATAAGCGAAATCAAAAATTAGCACAACATGGACATGTCATATATCAAAACACTCAGCTCAATGAGGGGAAGTGCCTCACGTGTGTTATGGTCACGTCACGTGTCGTCACTTGTCATCACGTGAAAATAAAAAATTAGCACAACATGGACATGTGACATATCAAAACACTCAGCACAATGAGGGGAACTGCCCCACGTGTATTTTGGTCACGTCACGTGACGTCACGTGTAGCCCCGCCCCCAAAATAAGCGAAATAAAAAATTTGCACAACATGGACATGTGACATATCAAAACACTCAGCACAATGAGGGGAACTGCCTCACGTGTATTCTGGCCACGTCACATGCTCATGTCCGCTCGCCTCCAAAAGTATTGGCACCCTAGCAGTCCAGTAGCTTTCACAATCTTTCTGTCCACTTGCCTCCAAAAGTAACACTGACCCTTATGTCCACTCGCCTCCAAAAAGCACCGGCCTTTGCGAATACTTGCACCGTCAAAGCCAACATCAAAGTTTGTCTCGACGAACTTTACAAATCTAGTTAATGGTGCTTGAAAAGCATCATTATTGTTATTCTGCATACTTATTATTATTATTATGATTATTATTATTATTATTATTATTATTATTATTATTATTATTAATGGTGCTTGAAAAGCATCATTATTGTTATTCTGCATACTTATTATTATTATTATTATTAATGGTGCTTGAAAAGCATCATTATTGTTATTCTGCATACTTATTATTATTATTATTATTAATATTATTAATATAATATTATATTATTTTTTTTTCCCATAGACTTGAATGGGGAATTCTTTAAATTATTTTGTTCTCTCTGTAGATGTAAAGGAGACTCTCAATACATGTAACTATCAACTCCACACTATCAATCCAATGATTCCACAAGTATTGGCCCCCAGTCAATACACTTTTGTCCAAAAGTATTGGCACCCCACCGGGTATTCACGTGACGTCATGTGTAGCCCCACCCCCAACAAACTGTTCTATGCAGTATAATATTAAGTAGAATTCCATAATGACTGCAGTTTTGACATGAAATTTCAAAACACTTTTAGTAGTCACTTTTGAAATGTCAAAACACATAGTAGCCACTTTTGTCCAAAAGTATTGGCACCCCACCGTGTATTCACGTGACGTCACGTGTAGCCCCGCCCCCAAAATAAGCGAAATCATAAGTTTTGCACAACATGGATGTGTCATATATCAAAACACTCAGCCCAGTGAGGGGAACTGCCTCACGCGTGTTTTGTTGACGTCACGTGACGTCACGTGTAGCCCCGCCCCCAAAGTAAGCGAAATCAAAAAGTTAGCACAACATGGACATGTCATATATCAAAACACTCAGCACGATGAAGGGAACTTGCCACGTGCAAGCACCATTCACATTTTCTTCAGGAAATGTACATTCTAGTTATTATTATTATTCTTCCGGACACTTTTTCGGCGCGTAACTTGTCCCACAGCTTTTGTCCTAGACCCATGAATGAGGTGTCAAATCGACCGGCTCGTTGAGGAGAGGTGTGCTATGACTTTTATAAGCGATCGGAATTCCATAATTACCGCTACGGAAGCTCAAAGGGATTTTTTTTCCCATAGACTTGAATGGGGAATTCTTAAAATTATTTTCTTCTCTCTGTAGATGTAAAGCACACTCTCAATACATGTAACTATCAACTCCACACTATCAATCCAATGTTTCTACAAGTATTGGCCCCCAGTCAATACACTTTTGTCCAAAAGTATTGGCACCCCACCGGGTATTCACGTGTAGCCCCGCCCCCAAAAACTGTTCTATGCAGTATAATAATAAGTAGAATTCCATAATGACTGCAGTTTTTACATGAAATGTCAAAACACTTAGTAGTCACTTTTGTCCAAAAGTATTGGCACCCCACCGGGTATTCACGTGACGTCACGTGTAGCCCCGCTCCCAAGATAAGCGAAATCAAAAAGTTTGCACAACATGGACATGTCATATATCAAAACACTCAGCCCGATGAGGGGAACTGCCTCACGCGTGTTTTGGTCACGTCACGTGATGTCACGTGTAGCCCCGCCTCCAAACTAAGCGAAATCAAAAAGTTTGCACAACATGGACATGTCATATATCAAAACACTCAGCACGATGAGGGGAATTTGCCACGTGTAAGCACCATTCACATTTTCTTCAGGAAATGTACATTCTAGTTATTATTATTATTATTATTATTATTATTATTATTATTCTTCCGTACACTTTTTCGGCGCGTAACTTGTCCCGCAGCTTTTGTCCTAGACCCATGAATGAGGTGTCAAATCGACCGGCTCGTTGAGGACAGGTGTGCTATGACTTTTATAAGCGATCGGAATTCCGGAATTCAAAACATATCAAAACACTCAGCACGATGAAGGGAACTTGCCACGTGCAAGCACCATTCACATTTTCTTCAGGAAATGTACCGTTCTAGTTATTATTATTCTTCTTAGACAAGAATTTATCAAGAGTAACTCCTCCTAGGGCTTTCGAGCCACATGCACAAAATTCGGATATGTCGTAGACCCTGGTCTGAAGTTTGTTGCTATTACTTTTTTAAGCAATCGGAATTCTGGCATTCCCGGTACGGAAGCTCAAAGTGGCCTTTTTTCGTAACCACTTCCATTATAAACTTTGGAGGTTTATAACTCGGCAAGTTTTCGAGCGATTTACACCATTTACATTTACATTTATGGCATTTAGCAGACACCCTTATCCAGAGTGACTTACAACTGAGCAACTGAGGGTTAAGGGCCTTGCTCAAGGGCCCAGCAGTGGCAGCTTGGTGGACGTGGGGTTCAAACCCATGACCTTCCGATCAGTAGCCCAACACCTTAACCACTGAGTTACCACATACCACACCAAACTCGGACAGGTTCTTTAGGACATTACTCCGGACAAAGTTTTTGTTTCGGCGTTCCGATGGAACTTTCGGTTTTCCCGTAGTCGACGATGGAACGTCCCATAGACTTGAATGGGGAATTCCTAAAATTCCTCTAAGCTCTCACACACGCAGCGTGCGCAGAGCTCAGGCACGGCTTCTCTCCTGTGTTCTATGCAGTATAATAATAAGTAGAATCCCATAATGACTGCAGTATTGACATGAAATGTTCAAACCCTCAGTAGCCACTTTTTGCCAAAAGTATTGGCACCCCACCGGGTATTCTGGTGACGTCACGTGTAGCCCCGCCCTCAAAATAAGCAAAATCATAAATTTTGCACAACATGGACGTGTCATATATCAAAACACTCAGCTCAAGGAGGGGAAGTGCCTCACCTGTGTTTTGGTCACGTCATGTGACGTCACGTGTAGCCCCGCCTCCAAAATAAGCGAAATCAAAAATTAGCACAACATGGACATGTCATATATCAAAACACTCAGCCCAATGAGGGGAAGTCCATCACGTGTATTATGGTCACGTCACGTGACGTTACGTGTAGCCCCGCCCCCAAAATAAGCGAAATCAAAAATTTGCACAACATGTGACATATCAAAACACTCAGCACAATGAGGGGAACTGCCTCACGGGTATTCGGATCACGTCACATACTCATGTCCACTCGCCTCCAAAAGTATTGGCACCCTAGCGGTCCAGTAGCTTTCACAATCTTTCTGTCCACTTGCCTCCAAAAGTAACACTGACCCTTATGTCCACTCGCCTCCAAAAAGCACCGGCCTTTGCGAATACTTGCACCATCAAAGCCAACATCAAAGTTTGTCTCGACGAACTTTACAAATCTAGTTATAATTACACTACGTTTATATGCATATTATATTGTAGACTATTGAGTGGATAAAATATAGAAATCCTTTTAATTAAAAAAAAAGTGTATTGCGAGAACTCTCTGAACTGCACGCGCGGCGCACGCACACGCACACACACACACACAACACACACACACACACACACACACACACACACACACACACACACACACACACACACACACACACACACACACACACACACACGTCCAGCTACAATAATGTATCATTAATTTGAAACAGCAACCCAGAATATTTGTCACAAGCATGTCACAAGCGGGGTTGTAATCTGTAGTCTAATCGCTTATAACTTTCCTCTCCGCTAGTAGTAGTAGTAGTAGTAGTAGTAGTAGTAGTAGTACCTTAAGCCAACATATGAACCTGCAAATGAGAAATTGTATTGTAGTCAGCCGCTAGAGGGCCTCAGAGATACAGTATTTTGATCTTCACTTCTGAATGTTTAATTCATAAAATTTGTGCAAAATCAGGTTGAATATTGAATGAGATTTGAATACTTGTTTTACCCACTAAACCTGCCTCTATTTTATGATATTTTAATCTAAGTTTTTCAATAATTTCTACACAATTGTCCACAATATTTGTAATAGTAAGAAATAAACTGAATGCCAAGAAGAAATAATGCCGCTGTTTCATTCAAGTTCAATCTAGTGGTCATTTTGATGATGTCTTTGTTCAAGTGTAACAAAGGGAGAGATCTCAAGTGGAGGTCCACGTTGATTTTCATTGGTGGCGTCATCTCGCATTTACTACAGTAATGTTAGCTTAAAGTTCTCTATTGTAAGACTATATGTTCTAAATGTAATATTAAAAAGTGAATGCCCAAAAATTGAGCAGATTTAGTTTCATATTTGTAATGAACATAGAATGGAAATTGGTTAAATTGATAATTATTAGGGGGCACGGTGGCTTAGTGGTTAGCACGTTCGCCTCACACCTCCAGGGTCGGGGTTCGATTCCCGCCTCCACCTTGTGTGTGTGGAGTTTGCATGTTCTCCCCGTGCCTCGGGGGTTTCCTCCGGGTACTCCGGTTTCCTCCCCCGGTCCAAAGACATGCATGGTAGGTTGATTGGCATCTCTGGAAAATTGTCCCTAGTGTGTGATTGTGTGAGTGAATGAGTGTGTGTGTGCCCTGCAATGGGTTGGCACTCCGTCCAGGGTGTATCCTGCCTTGATGCCCGATGACGCCTGAGATAGGCACAGGCTCCCCGTGACCTGAGGTAGTTCGGATAAGCGGTAGAAGATGAATGAATGATAATTATTAATCATTCAATTATGATTAATAATTAGTGCTGATAGAGAAATAGAACATGGTAATCAGATACAATTATCAATGCTTATTACATTTTGTATAATTCGCAAATAGCATGTAATTATGATTTTAAAGTAGTTGAAATTGAAAGTTGAAAGTAGTACTAAATTTGTATATCAACATTGATATTGTTGACAGATTGATACTATTGTATTGTATAGTGCTTGTGCAAGGTTTGCCTAAACATTTAGTAATAAGAAAAATAACAAATGATAGCCGTCCAAACATTTTCAACTTTTTTATTGTGTTACCTAGTTTTACCACAACTTAAGTAATTAAACCATTAAGATTGTTACATATGTATTGTGCCTCAACTCTTAAAGCATGGATTCCACACTACCCTCTGCAGACCAGGAGGCATTACTCTTCTGGAACAGATATGGGACGAATGTGAAAATCAAGGATCTCTAAAAATCTAAAAATCTATCTCAGCCCAGAATAGATTTCACATAGCCAGATTGATTTTTACCAATAGGCATATTTTAGGCTGCAAGGCTCAAAAGAAACCATGGATAAACAGTAAGAATTGAAAGGAATCAAGATCAACTTGTGCAAAATGGATGATCCTCTGCAAAATGATGAAAAGGCCAAAGTGCGTCAGTTATCTGACTGAGAGAGTCTCATGGGTTGGCCTTGCATGGATGCTTCGGGTGGGAAGAAGTCAGTAAAAAACATTTCCAACTAAAATTAAATGTTAAATGGTAATATTTTTTATGTCAATAAAAAGAAATAGAAAGGGTTTTCATGCAAATACAAACCCTTTAATTATTTGTTTAATTATTTGTTCTTAAAGGGACCCATGTTTTTACAGGCATGTGATTGTTGCAGTTCTCTAGTCATTCCCAGTTGATAGAGTTGAATTGACACCTTACTTTGGGCTAGTTGACAACAGCAGGAGTCCGTGGAGACTCAATCAGGACTGATTACGTAGAGATGGCCTGTTGGGGGAAACCATACTTCACCCCTATATTTCACTGGTGAATGGAGGAAAAAATTAATACATGGTCTGAGGTTGCCCTTTTCTCCACAAACGAGAGACACAGGGCAAGTAGGTGGCCTCATGTACTCCTGCTGGATAGAGGAAAAAATTAGCTACATGGGAAAGTGGCTCCAGTTAAAAGCTCAATTGTTCAATTTAAAGGACAATAAGGGGTGGCCTGTTGTCCTTGCTGCAGATCTCCCTCGTGGTATTTGGGGGTATCATGAGGGGAGTGTAGTGCCTTTCCATAGAATGGCTTGAACAATATGAGGACCAGTGCATGAGCTGCTTATCTGAGCAGGAATATTCACTGCTGTGGTGCTGCATCCATAGGAAGACCAGGGTCACAGGGTGCACCAGTCCAGTGGTAGAAAGGGCACTGCCCCATAAAATGGTCTGGCTGTCTGCAGGACTAGTTCAACTTGCTTCTCCCTCTCCTCCTTACATGGTCTCTGCAGGAGAGCTGGGACTCAGAAGAACACTGTCTTCACAAGGTGTTGTGGAAAAGTTGGTCGAGGTGGATAGTAAAGTTAATGAGGTAGGCTGCTCATTGTGGCAGGCCATTTCTATCAGGATCTCAAGTTTAACCTCTGAAATGTAACCTGTGTTATTCCAGCCACACCCTATCCTGATCATGCCAGCTGGCAAGTGGCTAAACATGTGATGAAACAGCTCTGTGAACAGTGATTTGCTGGACAACAGGTTCATGGTTGTGTCAATAGCTTATGACAGAAGATTGATCATGGTATTAAGGATCACCAAATGTCACTGGTGCTCTCCTGAGCTTTGAGCCAGGCTGACATGCTGCATTTATGTTCTCTTCTAAGTATTTGGTCATTTAAATAGATGGATGTAATTGTAGGGAATTTGGCTTAAATAAGTAAATAAAAAGGTTTAATCTAAAGTTTTATTCAGAATCAAGATTGCCCAACAGGCATAAGTCAGGTGATTAGCAAACAGGGTTAATTTGGCAAAAATAGTAAACATGATTCAGAAAACATTGACATTTGTGATCCAATCCTTTTCCTTCATCTAATACGTTATACAATAAAATGTTTTTGCTGACCGTGTTAGGCATTAGGAATTTGCCTCCAACTTTGTTTCTTTGTTGCCCTGATAACTCCTTAAAACTGTTCTATGTTTGAACGTAGTTAAATTCTGTTGTTGGGTGTCTGTTCCACTTTATGGACCCAGACATCCGTTTTAAAATTTTCATCAGATCATCTGTTACTTCTTCAATTTGGGTTTCCTGATGTCTTTAGGTCCTGCGTATATTGAGTCTCTACCTTCTGCATATACTGAGCTTGTTTTAGGACTTGCATATATAGAGGCTCAACGTCTGACACATGGTCTGAAAGAAGTCTAATTTGCTTTATTACAGTGAAATTTTTTCAACTAATTGCTGCATATCTGCTTCTGTCCATGCAGATCTATCCCAGCTTGACAGACACACACACACACAGAGAGAGAGAGAGAGAGAGAGAGAGAGAGAGAGAGAGAGAGAGAGAGAGAGAGAGAGAGAATTATTAGGTGCTGGGAAATAAAGCGTCCGACCACTCCACAGTCAGCGACCCGGAGTGAAAAAAAAATTTAATAAAAAAGGTAGACTAAACAAATGCGTTTTCAGCCCGGACAAATGTGTTTTCAGACACTGAGACTGTGTCTGTGTCCCGAAAGCCAACTGTGGGGCTTTGTAAGTAAAAGCACTGCCCCACCGTATCTTTTACTACTTGAGGTTCTAACAAATAACTTGCACCTTTTGATCAAAGTAGGTGATCAAATCCACCATCCAGCGGTGGATCATAAAAAAAAGATCGCTCAGGTACTGTGGCACAAGACCATTAAGTGCTTTTATAGGTCATGAATAGTATTTTATTGTCAATGAGAAATTTGACTGGGAGCCAGTGTAATGTGGATAAGATATTATCTAGTGTCTGGATGTGCACCTCTAATTCTATAATCTTCTCCCTCGGAGAGCTAACTACCACACTTATCACAAGTAAAATTAATGCTAACAACGAAGGAAGCTCACAATGTACAAGCTGAATGTTTTCCACACTTAATGATTCAATACCTTGTTTGACTTGAATATGAGCTAGATATTAAAGAGCTCCAAAATAGGTTTCCTCTGCCTGCTAATTGAGTACAGAAAACAAAGAGTGTCTCCAAAAAAGGAAAGAAATTTAACTCTGATAGGAAAGTACAAAATTTAACCAACAAAAGCGACAGTGCAAAATATTCCGGAAAAAAAGGCACAGGCATGAAACTTGCTTCAAACACCAATAGGATCAAGAGGAAGTAATCTCTTCCACTCAGTTCATCCCAGACTTACCATGCGAATTGGTACCAAATATAGGCGAAATGCAGCTAAGCACTGCAATTATCTAAAAGTTCCAAACCCACAGCAGCTACACCTGAATAATATTATTTCACATAAGGTAGGCAGTACAAGTAGTCACACCTTTTACCTACTGTTAGCTATGAGTGGCCACAGTATGCCATTTCAATTTCCTTTGGGTGTTCAGTTTTGCTTAGGCTGCTTTCTTGGCTCCCATTTGGTTTTTCTAGGGTTTTCTTTTTGCACTTACTATTAGATAAACTAGATTACTCTCTCTCTCGCTTGACATAAGTTCTAAGTGTCTTTTTTATCATGCATTTGCGGAGGGAAGGCACTAATGGGTTGAGGTTTGTCTTTGGGTGTAAATGATCTCTTTAATTTAAAGAAAGAAAGGGCCCCAATCAATTTTCATGCTTCATGGTAGCTAACATTTTTAATTACATTCTCTAGTTCTATTTTCTTGATAAGTCACTTTGAGCAGGCAATATGTTCACCTGCACAGTTGCAATATTATAGGTTTTGGAAGTTATGTTCATGTCCTTGCTTTTCACAATTGCATCAGATAAATTAGTTTTTGCAGATTGCTGTAAAAGACACATTATTTATTTATTTGTTTGTTTGTTTGTTTGTTTGTTTGTTTGTTTGTTTGTTTATTATTTTTACAGTTTTGGCTGTAAAGGATTCTTATGTCCGTGGAATGACAAAATCAAGGCAGCCGTCTTCAACATTCTGTAGAAGTCCCATAAAATATTATATAAAATAGGTGGCACATAAAATATTTTCTACTCATGCCATCTTTGAGCACTTCACCAGAATCTGCCCAGACTGCAACTTTTTTGCACCTTACTGCTCCTGCTGACCCTGAGATGCTCTTCTATGGTGAAAACTTGGTAAGGAGCATGTCTGGTTATAGAAATGGTGATGGGTGGTAGCCATTTTTATATGTGTTTTCTTTCATCATCTCTACTATCCACAAACCTCAACAGTCCAACATAGTGGTGTAGGCACAGACAATTGCATATAGGCAAAAGATAAATAGGGGTGGTATACTTGAGTGACCACACAAAGTAATTAATTACATTACTTTTGCCTTATTGATCTTAAGCCTATGTCTTTTGGGAGGAGAAAAGAAATTGCCAATATTAATGTGAAAAAGGTACAACTGAGGTCTTGAATAGCCACTCAATTGGTATGATCCCTTCCAATTTGCTGTCTATGTGAAATAGGGACCAAAGCACTTATTTGGAGTAAGCAGACCCCAATCCTCAAGTGCCGTGAACTCTTCCTCTACAGTCTGCCCTGCGCAGGGTATATGGGTAGGCCGGCATCTCTCCTGGCAAGGTCAGAACACAGGAAGTGTTACATGTTAGCTTTTTGATGGCAAAACCTACCAATATCAAGATCTTCCTTTCAGTCTCCATGCTACCTCACCAAATACATGGATGCACCTCTGGCTCCTTGATGATTCCAGGGCATCTGTGTACTGAATTATACTGATCACTGCCTCATTTTATCATGGTTAAAACAGCTGGCAGCAAGGCATTGAGATGTAATGCTTACCCAAAGTGCAAAAACAGTGTGCAAAAACATTATGTTAACAGTTTGATATGGGTGGTGCTGTGTACATGGATATATATTGGAAGAGTGTGTATTTGGTGTAGGTCAGTGCAGTCCACACACTGTGCGTGTGCATGTATTGTGCTCGGTACAGTTCAGTTCAGTTATTGAGGACGCTAATGGCTTCTGGAAGGAAACTGTTACAATGTCTGGTTGTAAGGGGCCTGAATGCTTCAGTACCCTTTTCCAGATGGTGAAGAGTGGCAGTATGTGAGGGGTCATCCACAATGTTGTTGGCTTTGCAGATGCATTGCGTTGTGTAAATGTCCATGATAGAGGGAAGAGAGACTCCAATGATTTTCTCAGCTGTTCTCAATAACCACTGCAGGGACTTGTGATCCGAGATGGTGCAGGTCCCAATTCAGACAGTGATGCAGCTGCTCAGAATGCTTTCAATGATCCCTCTGTAAAATGTAGTCAGGATGAGGGGAGGGAGATGGGCTTTACTCAGGCTTCGTAAGAAGTAGAGACACTGCTTTTTTTTTCTTGGTGATGGAGCTGGTGTTGAGTAACCAGGTGAAGTTCTCCGCTAGATGAACACCAAGAAATTTGGTGCTCTTGAAATTTGGTGTTCCCGATCCAGACTGACTGAGTTCTCCCAGTCAGGAAGTCCATGATCCAGTCGCGGATGGAGGTGTTCAGTCACAGCAGGCTCAGCTTCTCAATTGCTGTAGGTGCTGAGGCATGATTATGTTGAATGCTGAGCTAAAGTCTATGAACAGCATTTGTACGTAATTGTCTTTATTGTCCAAGTGGGTGAGGGCTAAATGAAGGGCTGAGGGCTGAGGGCTGTGGCAATGGCATTGTCCATGGTGCGTTTTGGAAGATACGCGAACTGTATGGGGTCCAATGAGGGTGATAAATGGGTCTTGATTTGCCTCATGACAAGCTTCTCAAAGCACTTCATTACAATGGGTGTAGATGCGATGGGCCAATAGATATTGAAAAAACAACAGAAGAAGCCCGCACACTGATAAACTGCTGCAATAAATTTAATGGTGCAACCTTTCGACCATCAGGTCTTCGTCAGGCACAATATAAAAATGTGATCACCTCACCTCTATAAATAGGAAACAGGTGTATGCCTTAATTACACTCGCTTTCAAAATAAGGCACACTACAGTATACACAAAGCATTAATCAACTCACATGTTAAAGATCTCAAATATATACAGAAAAAATAAAATATAAAAAATACAGTTCATATCAACAATAAAGATAACCATTTAAAGATCTATAAAAATGGCTTAATGTCAAACTCATCATTGAGCCCTAGTGGTGACAGTATAAATCCAAAGTATTCAAAGTATAAATCCAATAACACTCTCTTTGCAATAATTTTCTCTCATAATCACCTCTTCTTGAGGGCTTTTTTACTTTCTCAATACCAATATATTGTAAAGCACTGATATTATGACCAGCTTGTTTGAAATGAAGTGCTATCAGACTACGGGTCGAAACGTTGCACCATTAAATTTATTGGAGCAGTTTATCAGTGTGCGGGCTTCTTCTGTTGTTTTTCCATTGATTGTTTGTTGCCCAGCACCTGTACCCTAACCATTTTTTGGGGTTTTTGGATGTGCAGTCCTCCTCGCAAGCTTCTGTTCTTACTTTCCTGTTTGGATGTTGCACTCCCTTGTTTGGCTCCATTATGGCAAATGAGGATCCCACTTCTATGAGTAATACTTTTGAATTTAGTGAAGCTGGTTACGTGGATATTATGCTTAAAGACTCTATTTTTGATGACAAGGATACTCCGGAAACGATTGACATTGAATCACTTATGGACAAATTACAACATCTTCTACAACGAGAAATCAAGTAATATTTTCATGCGGTCACTTTAAGTGATTATCTCCGTCGAAAAATTATTCCGAGAGGGTTACGTTTACAAAAAGCGAATAAGCGAACGAAGTTCACAAGGACTGTCGGACTGTCAGCAGAGTAAAGTATATTTTTGGAAGGATGGCAAAACGAAGTCTAATAAGCCTCAGTGTATCCGCACATTTACTGCAAGTTCTCGCGGAGAAATCCTGGGCCTCTTCAACCTCGTGTGATCCTGCTGGGCGATGGCGCAAGAGTTCTCCTTCTTTAGGTCAAGCTCAATTCGATCTTCCTGGAAAGGATCGAAGGGCATTCCGATCAAGAAGAAATGCAGAAGGGGCAAGCGTACAAGTTCCCTACCTCCACGGGTGACGAGGAGCAACCAGGGGACACGATTATGAACTTCACAGATAAGTCTCTTTTCAACCTTCACCTTGTATTAGTGATGGCCAGTTTGTGAACGAATCATTCTTTTGAACCGGTTCTTTTTAGTGAACTGGATGAACCAGTTCACCAAATCGGACTGATTCGTTCCAAACAGTTCGCGTCTTGAGTCAGCGCTGATCCACAAGTTACTAAAGTTACTCACTTTCAGCCCCTCCGACTCTAATATCCCGGAGTATGTGTAACTCCTGTAATCTAGCCATGGGGGTCACAGTCCAGTGACTTCTGTGCCGGTCCCAAGCCCGGATAAATAGAGAGGGTTGCGTCAGGAAGGGCATCCGGCATAAAACTTTGCCAAATCTAACCATGCGAGTTGTCAGTAAGAATTTCATACCGGATCGGTCGAGGCCCGGGTTAACAACGACCGCCATCGGCGCCGTTGACCTACAGGGCGCCGGTGGAAATTGGGCTACTGTTGGTCGAAGGAGTAGAGGAGGGAGGAGAGTGCACAGACAGAGAGAGAAGAGGAAAGGTAAGAGTGTAGGACTGAGAATAGGGACTCTGAATGTTGGTACTATGACAGGGAAAGGTAGAGAGCTGGCTGATATGATGGAGAGAAGGAAGGTGGATATACTGTGTGTACAGGAGACCAAGTGGAAGGGTAGCAAGGCTCGTAGTATAGGAGCAGGATTCAAGCTGTTTTATTATGGTGTGGATAGTAAGAGAAATGGGGTAGGTGTGGTCCTGAAGGAGGAGTTTGTGAGGAATGTTCTGGAGGTGAAGAGAGTGTCAGACAGGGTGATGAGTCTGAAGTTAGAGATTGAAGGGGTGATGTTGAATGTTGTTAGTGGTTATGCCCCACAGGTAGGTTGTGAGTTAGAGGAGAAAGAGAGATTCTGGTGTGAATTCGATGAGGTGATTGAGAGTATTCCCACGGGTGAGAGAGTGGTGATAGGAGCGGATTTTAATGGACATGTTGGTGAGGGGAACACAGGTGATGAGGAGGTGATGGGCAAGTTTGGAGTTAAGGAAAGGAACCTTGAAGGACAGATGGTAGTAGACTTTGCTAAGAGGATGGACATGGCTGTGGTTAACACGTATTTTCAGAAGAGGGAGGAACATAGAGTGACTTACAAGAGTGGAGGTAGGAGAACACAGGTAGACTACATCCTTTGTAGAAGAGGCAATCTGAAAGAGATTAGTGACTGTAAAGTGGTAGTGGGAGAGAGTGTAGCCAGACAGCATAGGATGGTGGTGTGTAGGATGACTCTGATGGTCTGTAAGAGGAAGAGGTCAAAGATAGAGAAGAAAACTAAGTGGTGGAAGCTGAAAAAGGAGGAATGTTGTGAGGAATTTAGACAGAAGTTGAGGCAGGCTCTGGGTGGTCAGGTAGTGCTGCCGGATGACTGGGAAACTACAGCAGAAGTGATCAGGGAGACAGGGAGAAAGGTGCTGGGTGTGTCATCTGGAAGGAGGAAAGACGATAAGGAGACTTGGTGGTGGAATGAGGAAGTTCAGGATAGTATACAGAGGAAGAGATTAGCCAAGAAGAAGTGGGATATGGACATGACTGAAGAGAATAGACAGGAATACAAGGAGTTACAGCGCAGAGTGAAGAGGGAGGTGTCTAAGGCCAAGCAGAAGGCATATGATGAGTTGTACACTAGGTTAGACACTAGAGAAGGAGAGAAGGACTTGTACAGGTTAGCTAGACAGAGGGATCGAGATGGGAAGGATGTGCAGCAAGTTAGAATTATTAAGGATAGAGATGGAAGGGTGCTCACAAGTGAGGAGAGTGTACAGAGGAGATGGAAGGAATATTTTGAGGAGCTGATGAATGAGGAAAATCAGAGGGAAAAAAGAGTAGAAGGGGTGAACTCTGTGGAACAGGAAGTAGATAAGATTAGAAAGGATGAAGTCAGGAAGGCCTTGAAGAGGATGAAAAGTGGAAAGGCAGTTGGTCCTGACGACATCCCGGTAGAGGTCTGGAAGTGTCTAGGAGAGGCAGCAGTGGAATTTTTAACTAGTTTGTTCAACAGGGTATTAGAAAGTGAGAGGATGCCTGAGGAATGGAGAAGGAGTGTGTTAGTGCCGATCTTTAAGAATAAGGGTGACGTGCAGAGTTGCAGCAACTATGGGGGATAAAGTTGATGAGCCATACAATGAAGTTGTGGGAAAGAGTAGTGGAAGCTAGGTTAAGGAAGGTGGTGGAAATTTGTGAGCAGCAGTATGGCTTCATGCCCAGAAAGAGCACAACAGATGCAATTTTTGCTCTGAGAATGTTGATGGAGAAGTATAGGGATGGTCAGAGGGAGTTGCACTGTGTGTTTGTAGACTTAGAGAAAGCGTATGACAGGGTGCCAAGAGAAGAGCTGTGGTACTGTATGAGGAAGTCAGGAGTAGCAGAGAAGTATGTCAGAGTGATGCAGGACATGTATGAGAGGAGCAGGACAGTGGTGAGGTGTGCTGTAGGTCAGACAGAGGAGTTTACAGTGGAGGTGGGACTGCATCAGGGATCGGCTCTGAGCCCCTTCCTGTTTGCTATAGTGATGGACCAGTTGTCAGAGGAGGTCAGACAGGAGTCTCCTTGGACGATGATGTTTGCAGATGACATTGTGATCTGTAGTGAGAGCAGGGAGCAGGTGGAGGAAAACCTGGAGAGGTGGAGGTTTGCGCTGGAGAGAAGAGGAATGAAAGTCAGTCGTAGTAAGACTGAGTACATGTGTGTGAATGAAAGGGAGGGAAGTGGAATAGTAATGTTACAGGGTGAAGAGGTGAAGAAGGTACAGGAGTTTAAGTACTTGGGGTCAACAGTCCAGAGTAATGGAGAGAGTGGGAAAGAAGTAAAGAAGCGAGTGCAGGCAGGTTGGAGTGGGTGGAGAAAGGTGTCAGGAGTTCTGTGTGATAGGAAAATATCAGCAAGAATCAAGGGGAAGGTGTACAGGACAGTGGTGAGACCGGCCATGCTGTATAGTTTAGAGACAGTGTCACTGAAGAAGAGACAGGAGTCAGAGCTAGAGGTAGCCGAGCTGAAGATGTTGAGGTTCTCTTTGGGTGTGACAAGATTGGACAGGATTAGGAACGAGTACATCAGAGGGACAGCCCATGTTAGACGTTTGGGGGACAAAGTTAGGGAGGCGAGATTAAGATGGTTTGGACATGTTCAGAGGAGGGAGAGTGAGTATATTGGTAGGAGAATGTTGGACATGGAGCTGCCAGGCAGGAGGCAAAGAGGAAGGCCAAAGAGGAGGTATATGGATGTAATTAATGAGGATTTGAAGCTAGTGGGTGCAAGTGTTGAGGATGCAGAAGATAGGGTTAGGTGGAGAGAGATGATTCGCTGTGGCGACCCCTGAAGGGAAAAGCCGAAAGAAGAAGAAGAAGATGTGTAACTCCTGTACACTGAACTGAGACATGTTGTGCTGAGAGAACTGTGAGCTCAAGCTGTTGATACTGCGCATGAATCACTGAACCGATACAGCGAATCATAGGTACAAAACTGAGAACTGTTTCTTTCGGACGCGTCCGAGAACCGATGAGCTGTTGATACTGCGCATGCTTGAATCACTGAACCGATACAGTGAATCATCAGTACACTGAACTGAGAACTGTTTCTTTCTGACGCGTCCGAGAACCGATGAGCTGTTGACACTGCGCGTGCTTGAATCACTGAACTGATACAGCGAATCATCAGTACACTGAACTGAGAACTGTTTCTTTCGGACGCGTCTGAGAACCGATGAGCTGTTGTTACTGCACATGCGTAAATCACTGAACTGATACAGCAACAAATGTAAATGGCTATGATTTAATGCCTTATCAACGTATGAGTGTTTAACGCAGTTGCATTAGTTTTTGAAACAACTGATGGAGCGAAAGAAACATTTCAAAATTATGCTTTTTTGTAAGTTTTTGTAATTTGATGAAGATTAGTTTATTAACTTTATATCTTTAAGACACCCACGTTTGCACATCAATGCCTGTACTGGGTGTTACAAACCTTAAGTTGCAAAACTTAAATGTAAGAAACGTATTCAACTAAAGTTATGGTTACAAAGAACTTTTCAAATGTGTTAAATTGATTGTATTAATATCTCCCGGCAGCGGCGGGATGAAGGAATTTACGTCATTGTGAATTACGTCATTACCTCAGGACGTAAAAGAACTGGTGAACTGGATTATTGAACTGGTTCATTAAAACGAACTGTCTGAAAGAACCGGTTCGTGGAAAAGAACCAAACTTCCCATCGCTACCTTGTATCTCGGCTTTGAGTAAAGGACTTTTCTTTCATTCCTACTACTGAATCGAATGACTTTGACACTATAATTGATTTTCAAAAATTTTTCAGAACATTAAGGCTAAGAGAATTTTTTTCTAATGAGCAATCTATTGTGCCTAGTGATATGCCCCCCGTTACTGCACAGGGTAATAGTACACAGCCAGGTATTGTGCAGGAAAATGTATTGCCGCCTGTTACTACACAGTGCAATCCCATTCCTGAACATTACGGGACACGTCTGCCTTTTCAGAGGAGGTCTACCTTTATTCCACCCAAGAATAGAAATTCGTCTTTTGACACTTTCTGTAGGCTTGTTGAGTATGATGTTACGAATTTGCTTAAGAACAAGAGACAATACAAAGTCTATAATAATTGGTCTAAAACAGAAAGGGATGCCTTAATTGAATTAAAAAATGACAGTTATGTGGTGGTACGCCCTGCAGATAAAGGTGGTGCAATTGTATTACAACGTGTCTCAGACTATGAAAAGGAGATCCGCAGACAGTTAAATGTTACTGCGTTTTATGAACACTTACAGTATCTGTGGACTCTACTAATAAATTCAAAATGGACATTTTGGCACAGTGAAGATGGTGGTTGTCTTGAGGCACATAGGTTCAACAGCGCTGTTGAAGATGTCAGTGAAGACATCCGCTAGGTTTTCTGCACATTCCCTGAGCACCCTGCCAGGAATGTTTTCAGGTCAAGCAGGCTTCTGTGGGTTAACTCTGCATAGAGTTCTCCTCATGTCGGTTGTGGATAGACAGCGTACCTGATCATTGGGAAGAGGGATGGTCTTCCTTGCCGCTACATTGTTCTGCATCTTAAACTGAGCATAGAAGTCGTTCAACGCATCTGGAAGTAAGGCATCACTACTACAGGCAGGTGAAGTTTGTAGGTTGTGATCACCTGTATGCCCTGCCACATGCACCAGGGTGTCTCCGCTGTACTGGATGTGGCTGTGGATTGTCTGAGCAAGTGCACGCTTTGCTCCTTTGATGGCACTGGACAATTTGGCCCTAAAAATGTCCGGACGAGGGATTGGCTAACCAGCTGAGCATCAAGACTGTTCCCTTGCCATCTGTTCTCCAGGTCCTGGCTGGATGGCCATGCCTTACCTAAGGTCTCGCGTACTATGCCTGACCATCGCAGAACATCCTCATGAGTGGATAACATTTCTAATAATTCCATCGCTGCAACCACCCCTAATACTGGGATTTCCCTAGCTTCAGAAACACAATCCTGGACTGGACCAGCCGACGCCTCCTGGACTGGGGAACTCACTGCCACATTCACTGCATGGACTCGGAACCCCATACTCAGCATCCAGTCCCAGAGGAACCGCCACCAGATCTGTTCTGTGCCTCCGGACTACCACAATCTGGGAGATGTCTTCAGTAAGACCTCCACGTTTCCTCCTCATCGGCCCTATGACTGCGCCATAGATCTCCTTCCTTAATCCACACCTCACAGTGGCCGTCTATACCACCTGTCAATTAAGTGGCAGTCCGACTCAAGCTCTCCAGAGTCCAAGGTATTCACCCTAGCTTCTATTTCTCCAGACTCAAACCACTTCAAGCCTGTTCACTGATTTGAGCTCTCTTTTGCTTGCCCTGCATTGTTCTGACTGCCTGTGCTCTGGACTATTGGACTGTTGATTATTCTGTTTTTGCCTGCTCTGTATTACACTGCCTGCCTGTGTACTGGATTATGGACTGTCCATTACTCTTTGTTTCTGCCTGGCCTGCATTGATCTGCCTGCTTGTGTTAGAATTAGTGTGCTGCTCCTGTTCCGATAATCCGACTGTTTATCTGCCCAGTTCATGCTTGAGCCAAGAGACTGCATCCCAACTGACAAAGCCTTTCCTCATTGCCTGCTAAAGTAGAGCTAACACCTAGAGCTAAGAAAAGTGTGATTTGGACCTCTCACCCAACACTGTGAGCATCATTTCACTTAAGATTTAATAAAAATCACTTGTTTTCCACTTTCCCCACCTCATGTGTGTGTTTTCAATCCATTGCTGTCAGGATCTAGCCTTTTACCTTGTGCCTTTTGTTTACATTTTGTTTTCACATTTCTGCCCCGCCCTTGTCTATTCCTTCCCACCTTAGCACACCTGTCCCTTATGTGTCTAATTGTCTACCGTATTTATTCATGCCGTGTTGCCAAATCCTTGTTTTTTTTTTGTCTCTGTATTGTTTTCTTGGTTTTTGTCATGATTTTTGAGTTTCAGTTTTGTTTGTTTTTTTGTTTGTTATGATAGATATTTTTTATCGGTTTTCTGATAGAAGGATTCCATCACTCTCAGACCCAGTGAGATAACCTCTAGCCTAGCACCAGCAAATTGTGGGAGCATTTTTTTTTTTGGATAATTCTTTCTGCCTTTAAAACCCAACTTGGACTTTTGTTTTTCTTTTTTGGTGGACATCACTCCACATCTGTTCCACTGTGGGACGCCGCGCCACTTCCTGTTTCCCGTAAAGGACACCACCTCACTTCTTGCCTGCAGAGGATGTCACCACTTATTTTTCTTTTTTTTTTTTTCCGTTGCCCTGCAACATCGCCCCATACCTGTTCCGGTGGAAGACGCCGCCTCACTTCTTGTCTGCGGGGGGGTTATTGAAGGCCCGTATGTTTGTCCTGTTGTGGACATCGGTTGTGGACATCGCTCAGCCCTTCTGCTCGGCTGTGGACATCGCTCTGCCCCTCTGGCTATGCCGCCGGGTGCCTTGCTCCCCCCAACTGCCTCACTCGACCCACCTGCCTCACCATGTGCCACACCTGCCTCAATCCCCCTCCTGGATCTCGCTGGGCTCATGGTTCCCTCGGATATTATGACAGATACAGGATTGGCGCTTTGGGAGCCGCGCCTCGAGGGGGGCACTCTCAGGATCTAGCCCAGACTTTTGCCATGTACCTTTTGTTTACATTTTGCATTCACGCATCTGCCCCGCCCTTGTCTATTCCTTCCCACCTTAGCACTCCTGTCCCTTATGTGTCTAATTGTCTACCGTATTTATTAGTGCCACGCTGCAAATCCTTGTCTTTTGTTTTGTCTCTGTATTGTTTTCTTGGATTGTGTCGTGATTTTTGAGTTTCAGTTTTGTTTGTTTTTTGTTTGTTATGGTTAATAAATCTGTTTTATTTAGCTATCCTGCATTTAGGTCTTTTTATCCATGACTACACCCCTTTCTGACAATCACATACTCAAGTTGCTGAAACCATACCTAACAGTACATTAATATCTTAATCTGGAATATTATATATTGTGAAAATCAACACGACCAGCTCTAAGTTTTTAAGTTTATTTCATTGGCATGTAGATAGGAACAGTAAGTGCCTTAAAATTTTCATTAAATCTGAAATCAGATGCTTTTTGTAATTTCCCACTAGTTCAGGTTAATATTCACGTAAATGTTTACATACAGTCAGTAAAATAATGAGGTTGATGTTTAAAGTCTAGTTAGCTACAGTGCTTATTGTCAACAGTGTTGACTATTTAAAAAAACAGCAGCTTACAGTAGTAGAAGGTAATGCCATTAAAATGAGGCAGAGAACATTCTGCAAAAGCTTGGTCATAGGAGGGGCAGTTCTCTAACATACAAACATTTTAAAAAACCATGTTAGATTTCATTTGTGTTGTGAAGGCAATGCTGAAACATATATACTAGATGGCCAAATGTATGTGGACACCCCTCTCAATTGTAGACTTTAGGTGGATAAATTCAAGGACATAGTCATGTAATCTCAATCTCAGTAGACAAACACTGACAGTAGAATTGGTTGTAATGAATAGCTCAATGAATTTACACATGGCCCTTGGCAGAAATTTCAGGAACTGATTTGCGACCTTTGCTACAAATCACTCCCTGAACTTTCTGCTTTCCTAGATATTCCCAGGTCAATTGTGAGTGATATTATTGTGAATTATACGTGTCAATGGGAAATAACAGCCCAGCCATGAAGTAAATGCGAAATTTGTTTCACTCCATACAGAGTTTTTCAGAGTTGCCTCTGAAAAAAGCAGGAGAACTGTGCATTGGAAACTTACATGAAATGTGAATGGAATCATGGCCATGACCATGCACACAAACCTAAGCTCACTATATGCAATGCCAAAGCTCGACTTGAGTGGCGAAAATGCACACTGGTATCTAGAGTATTGAACATGTGTTCTCTGGAGTGATCATGACTGATAAGAATGCATAAGTGTCAACAGTATTTTGGTAGAGAAAGGATGATTATCTGGGGCTGTTCTTTAGGGTTTGGGCTTGGGCAATCAGTTATAATAAAGGGTAAAGTTAATGCCACAGCATGCAAAGATATTTTAGACAACTGTATGCTTCCAACTTTGTCAACAGTATGGGAAAGACCCCAATTTTTGTGCACAAATTAAGGTCCATAAAGACATGTTTTAAAAGACTTCCCACAGTGAAGGATGATATAGTTGCAACTGAAGGGGCCATGGTTTTGAAATGTCCAACAAACCCACATGTGTGATGATCAAGTGTGCAACTACCTTTGGCCTTAAAGTGTTAACTGGAATTGCATGAATAAACAGTATATGTTTGCAAATGTTATCACACCTAACAGAGCAAACCTTAAAATGGTCATTGTTTTCCTATTTTTGTCTTAACAAAATTGCTTTAGTATACTTATCATACAAATATGTAAGAAAATATGTTGCACAGTCAATGTATTTGGTTTTTATGTTAAAAAGTGGAGGTACATTTAAAAAACATTTAGCAAACTCTATTGTGAGTATTGTGATGTGAAAATTTTTGCAATCTTGCAATCTTTGCAAAATTCATACCTAAACAAGTAGATATTTCTTAATAAATTATGCTGTTAGTTAGATAAATAATTAACATCAAAATGCTCAAAGTGAGTAACAACAACTTAAAGAACAATATACATGTGGCACACATATATGGCAGTATTTTTTTACTAATCTTACTCTTTACTTGGACTAATCACCCAATTTTATGTGTGCATTATGAGACATTACCTTACATGAATTTAAAGAATAAGAATGACAACAATACACTATTTAAGAACACCAAGCTTGCTGACACAAACACAACATAATTGTTTAAAAAAATATTAGTGCAGTATATATCTAGCCACAATGATCAGGGTGATTTATGGATAACCACACACTCAACTCTGGATAACATCTACTGTATTGCTTTTCTCATATCACTTAAAAGTGGTACTAGAATTTCCAAAAGGACTTTATAGGTCAGCTGTCCATTCTGTGAATCATAGGTAACCTAAAGGAAATAGAAAGTACAGCCAGAATTAGTGCAATAACTTCAAAATTTGTTTAAGATACAAGTTGGGAGAAGGGTATATCTAAAGAATTCCATTGTTGGTTGTTACTCCCATGCAGTTTCTCAAGCATGAATGCTTGTCAAGCAACAAGAACTCACCCTAGTGAATGCTTTGATTGTACGATGAAGAACAGCCATTTCAACTTCGTCTGGCAGTTTCATTAAATGTGCAGCACAGTCCAGGATACACAGAAGAGTTTGTTTGTGGCCCTACATGATATACACAAACAGTGTTACTGAACCCTCAAAATAAAAAAGTAAAAATTACTAATTTTCCAAAAAGTCTTAAAAGAACAAAATAAAACATATCTAAATAAGCATATCTAAAAAAAAAGTATACAGATAAACAAAATAAAAATCTATTCCCAAATCAAATAGAATGTAATACCATGGCACTAAATTTGAGTCTGTAACTGGTTCTGACAAATTACACTGTGCTTTTAAAGGTGCCCTGCCACACGTATTTCATTAGTTTACCATGGACTCTAACATTTTTTTGTGGAAAAAATGCATTGGTTACCTTGTTTCAAGCCATTCTAGTGTGGTATAGAAAGCCTGCAGGAAGACTCAGCTCGACTTGCGCCAGTTCTCATGAATATTCAAATGAGCTATGCTGCTTGGCTCCGATTGGCTAACCGTTAGGATATGAGAGCATGACTATTAATTCACCCAGCGCAATAAGTAGCCTAGGCAGAATTGCGGCAGAATGGCTTCTTCACAAGCCTGGTGACGTTCAGCCATCCTTGATGTATAGGAAACTCACTGAGCTACATGAATTCTGGGGGCGCGGTCTCAAGTGGGAGAGCTCATGAATAGTAATGAGCTCAATCATTACTACGTCACACAGAGCAGCTTTTCCAACTGACCTGATTTCTCCCCTTATTTCTTGTAAGTGGCTAGAACTGACCGGGGAGGTAGCAGTTCGTTTTCAAATTCACGACACAACACAAACACATATGGACCGAACACATATCAAAAAATGCAAGTAAAAACGGTTTTGTGTGGAAGGGCACCTTTAATGCAATTTATCATTCCTAAGGAGGTCGGTTTCCTTATATGTTTACCAGATCTGCACAATTTAACACAGTTAAAAAAGGCAACAAGTAAAAATGAGTTCAGAATTGGTGACATCTTTAAATCTATTTCTATTCTGTTAAGAAAAGAAAGTTTCTGAATGTGAATGCTGATGGCAGCAAATAATGTGTCATCCATTTAATGTGATTTGAACCAAAATAATTCAAGTGAAAAAACAAATACAAACATTTTATCCTCTCAGCTCTATTAAACTAACCGATCTTATTCCAGACTAGACTATTGATGTGCCTTAAACCTACTTCTGTCAACACCTCATAAATCCAATAGCTTTCCTCCACAAATCTGGTTCTGGAACTGCCAATCCACTCAAAAAGGCTTCATCTCATATTTAGCTTGCCATTTCACTATCCAAAACAGAAAAGCTTCTGTTTTGTCCTCTGCCTATGTTTTTTCTCACAGTAAGCAAACTAGCAGGGGTAGTCATATTGGGTTTTTTCCTGAGATCTCATCCTTTGATTCTATTCTATTCGATCATTGTCATATACTGACTGGTCCCCTAGGAGACTTTCATGAAGGTATGAACAAGTTCCTCAGACTTTCCGAGAAGCTCCCCACTCTCCTCTGAGACTTCAACCTCCAAAATTCTATGGTAGACTTATCCCCTCCACCTATAGATATCAAGTCTTGCCCACTCCACATCTCTAATAATCATCTGGTTTCCTTTGCAATTTCTTCAACTCACAGAAACTTCCACTTTATAAACCCTTTAACCATAGCTTCCTGCTCTTTATCATACTTTTCAGGCCCTGATTGTTTCCTCCGTACCACAGGGGTTACACATATACTACACCAAGATTTTCCTCATCCACAGACCTCTTCTGCCAAGAGCTCCTAGAAGGAGCTCTTGGCAGAAGAGGTCTGTGGATGAGGAAAATCTTGGTGTAGTATATGCTACATATACTATCGCTCCTTCCACCACTGGATACAAGTCCTCCTATCAAGCTCATTGCTGCCAGATCAGGCAATGCCATCAGTCCTCACTTCACAGAGGCATTCAACCTTGTTAGATGTTCATTTCCATTTTGTCAGATTTTCATGTCTATCCTCATTAGTCTTGAAACTCATGGCAAAGTACATATCAAATGACATATCAAATGACATTCCACAGATGCTCCGTGTATACTCTCCACTGGTTTTCCACAAGGTTCAGAGACAAGAGAGAGATAAAGAAAACAAGAGAGAGACAAACACACAGAGCTGTGTATGTGTATAGAAAGCATGCATCCCTAAAAGTGAGCAGATAAAAATAAAGGCAGATGAAGTGGTGATCTCAAAGCCTGAATCCAGTTTACTCTTTGTGCAAGCCCTCCCTAAACATACTACACTTGCCTACAAACCAAAACATGGACCAGCACCCAACTACTATAAAGCACCTTACTGCACCATGCTCCTGCCCATCCTCTACCATTGCTTCATTTACCCACCATCTCTCAAGGTATAAGGAAGGCATGTGTCAAGGCTCTTTTCTGTACTGGTGCCTAGGTTGTGGAATTAACTTCCCCTAAAGGTTCAAAAAACCGACTCACTGTCTGTCTCCAAAAGACCCTAGACCTTACTTTTCATGAAGCACTTACTGTACAGTAAGTTAGTACATTCTTATGCATTAAAAAGCAGTTTGTCAAGCTGCCCTTTTATTTGTAAATGTAAAAACGTAAACCTTGAAGACCCCTGTAAGGCAGATGAAGATTTCAGCACACAATCTACAGCAAAGGAATGACTTCAGAAACAGAATATCAGTGTTTTGGAACGTCTAAAACAGAAAGCACATCTAAATCCTATGGAAAACCTGTAAACTAAGAGGTGCACACCGGAGAGTCCCTCACAATTGGATAGATCTGGAAAAAAAAATTTGCAAGGAGGAATGGTATTGTAGGCACCAGTTATTTATTTTAACCTAAATTTATTATTTATTTAACATGTATTTGTTGATTGCTCCTTCTATATGTGAAAGGCCAAAATTGGTCACAGGTACAATATAAAGTTATCGACAAGGTACAGAGAAAGGAGATTGGCAGGAGTGAGCAGTTCGCGCTCTCAAGAACATGTGGACTTTTGACTATGATTTCAAACTTTAATTTGACGGTTTTCCATGTGTTTATTTTTTAAATAAACACAGAAGTGAAGTATTAATATTCAGCCATTTGTGTGGTGATTGAGCAAATGTACTGTAAGACAAACCTCCCATCTACCTTCATTGTGGATCAAAGATTTGCCTAAACAGGAATGCATGCTAAGCTAACAGACTCTTTCAAATTGATTAATTTTATGCAACTATTTTCATTTGTTTTTCACTTGAATTTTGTTGGATGGTTTATCTCAATGAAGGTTCAAAATGAACACGAAAATGTTCAAAATGAAAATGTTTTATGCTCCTTCACTGCATATATCCACTGTATATCCAAAACAAATCAGCCATAACATTAAAACCACTAACTGATGAAGTAAATAGCATTGATTATATATTTACAGCATTTGGTAGACACCCTTATCCAGAGCGACATATTTTATCTCATTTTTAAGGGTTAAGGGCCTTGCTCAGAGGCCCTGATTATCTTGATACAATGGCACCTGTGAAGGACTGGAATATACCAAGCACTCAGTGAACAGTCAGTTCTTAAAGTTGATATGTTGAAAGCAAGAAAAATGGACAAGAGTAAGGATCTGAGCAAAGGGACATTTTGACTTGGTCAAAGCAAAATGCCAGATCTTATTGAGTATTCCCTGTATGTGGTGGTTACCTAAAGTGGAAGGCAGAAAAACAACTGGTAAACCACTGACAGGTTCATGGATGCACAAAGCTCAATAATGCATGTGGGCAGTAAAAACTAGCCAATCACACAGAGGAGCTATTGTAGCAAAAACTGCTGAAAGATTTGCTGACTAGAAAGGTGCGAGAACACACAGTGCATAACAGCAAGACTAAAGCACCTACAATGGGCATGTGAGCATCAGAATAGGACCATGCACAGCTGGGTACGTGTGTTGCTTACCTAATTACCTAATGGCAAGATATTAAGTTCTGCTGCAGAGGTTCTGTGTTGTTTAGACCCAATCCTACCAAGTGTTTGACTGTCCCCATTATTAAGTTTTGATTTTCATCCATTATTCTTCTTTGCTGATGGATTCCTGTCTTACTTTGTATATGCAGTCATAATGGAGGAGATTGTTGCTTTTGAAACGCAAAAGAGTCGAGTTAAGAAGCTTTTATTGTCATTTCAACCATATATAGCTGATGCATTACATAGTGAAATGAGACAACATTTCTATGGGACCATGGTGCTACATAGAACAAAGACAGAGCTATAAAGGACAACACAGAGCTAAGGACTGAAGTAAGCTAATCCTAGCCACATAAAGTGCATCTGTTCAACCTGGTGCAAACAGTGCAAGACAAAAGACAGTGCAAACAAACGATACAAAACAATACAAGACATTACACAAAATGGAATGCAATAGCCATGTTAAGTGTATGTCACGTGACTGTGGGAGAATGGGGCGTCAGTAATTATGTAAGGTTAAAACACCTGTGTGTAGCTTTGGAAGCATGGGGGTGAGTGCAGGAGCACATGTTTTTTGGTTGACCGTATAATCACTGTATAATAATAATATATTCATTGAGAAGCAGTATTGTTGACCCTGATCAACTCACTGTTATACATTGCTATATTGAAACAATCTTCAAATGGATGGAGAATAAACGGCAAACTGCAAGGACGATTAACGTCTCACGATTTTATTGCTTCCCACTCAGCTCCTTTGTGGTTTTAAGATTATTGTGCCACTACAGACAACACACAAAAGCAGCGCTAACCAGAGTACATACTGTATATTCTGCAACATCTGCAAAAATACTGGATTGAACACTTAATGTAAAAGCAGCAGTTATATGAGGTATTGTAATGTATTGTGCAAAACAGCAATTGACTGACGTGTGCAAGACAGCATGTAAACAGTTTGATATGGGTGTAGACCAGTGTTGTATAAAGTGCTAGAAAGCAATACTTGAGTAAAAGTACAAGTATCGTACTAGAAAAAGACTTTGGTAGAAGTGAAAGTTCCTTTTAGAATATTACTCAAGTAAAAGTCTTAAAGTATCTGATATATACTGTACTTAAGTATCAAAAGTCATTTTCTGATATTTAATGTACTTAAGTATTTGAAGTAAAAGTAAAAAGTAAAATTTCAGTGATTTTCAGTAGGCATAAGAGCAGGGGCGGTTCTAGGATTTCATCTTTACGGGGGTTTTAGCCCTCAGTGAGAATTTAAAACAAGAAGAGTTTTATATTATATGACTAAATAGTAAGCCAAAAGTTATGCTATTATTAAATGGCAAAAGTGGACACCAAAATTTTATGCATGATGTAATGATGCCAGTCTTGAATCAAATCAGTTCATGTACGTGTGCATTTCCTACAAAAAGTATGTCCAATGAATGCAGTCATTAATAAAAAATATTCAAAAGACAAAGACCAAATCAATAAGTTATTTTTATTTAGTATTGAATGGATTGTTTGCATTAATATTTTGTTTGTGCTATCAACTCTGGTAAAAAGAATAGTGAAAATTCGATTAACGCCGATTAACATCATAGATAAATGCCTCCAGCTCTGACTGCGCGTGCACGCTGCGTGTGCCTGTGCCTCTCCGTAGAGCGTGCGGACGTGCGTAAAGCAATCTAAGAGCAGTGATTCGCTAAACCTCCTTTATTGCAGTCGCACACATTACTTCTGATTTTATTTTGTAGTAACAAGTAACGAAGATGCTTAGTGGAAATATAACGGAGTAAAAGTATACATTTTATCTAGGAAATGTAGTGGAGTAAAAGTGAAAGTTGACATAAATTTAAATAGCGAAGTAAAGTACAGATACGTGAAATTTCTACTTAAGTACAGTAACGAAGTATTTGTACTCCGTACATTACAACACTGGTGCAGACATAGATGTATATTGGAATAGTGTGTATATGGTACTAGTACAATCTATAGAGTACCATGGGACTAGTACAGTTTATACAGTTGAGTGTGCGTGTGTGTATTGTGTTCAGTACAGTTCAGTTCAGTTATTGAGGAGTCTGATGGAAAGAAACACTTACACAGTCTGGTTGTGAGGGCCCGAATTCTTAGGTACCTTTTTCAAGCAGGCAGGAGGCAGAAGAGTGTGTGTGAGGGTAGTGTGGGGTCATCCACAATGCTGTTGTCCATGTGGATGCAGTGTGTGTTGTAAATGTCTGTGATAGAGGGAAGGGAGACTCCATTGATCTTCTCAGCTGTCTTCATTATCTGCTGCATGGACTTGCGATCTGAGATGGTGCAATTCCCAAACTTTGAATTGCAAAAGACTGAGAAAAGACAGTGAATTGCAGACCACACGCTGCATCTGCAATGCCAACAGCATTGTGGATGACCCCACACACCCCTAAAACACACTCCTCTCTCTCCTGCCACCTGAAAAAAGTACCTAAGAATTTGGGCCCTCACGACCAGGCTGCGTAACAGTTTCTTTCCACAAGCCATCAAACTCCTCAATAACTGAACTGAACTGTACTGAGCACAACACACACGCTCTTACAGTCAACTGTATGGATGGCACTGACCTACACCAAATACATGCTCTTCCAATATAAATCAATGTACACAGCACCACCCATATCAAACCAAACAATGTTTTTCTCTTTGCACATTTCAGTGGATTGCTGTTTTGCACAATACAATACCTTATATTCCAGCTGTCATTATATTAAGTGTTCAATCCAGTATTTCTTAACTTGCAGTAGACAACATACTGTAGAGTATATACACTGGTCGGCACTGTGTATTGTCTTTTGTGTATTGTCTTTTGTTTACTGTCTCATATTTTTTGTTTGCACTGTCTTTTGTCATGCACTGTCTTTTTGTCTTTTATCTTGCACTGTTTGCACCAGGTTGCACAGATGCACTTTTTGTGGCTAGGAATGACTTACTTAAGTCCTTAGCAATGTCTTTGTTTTATGTACCATGGTCCTGGAGAAACATTGTCTCATTTCACTGTGTACTGCAACAGCTATATATGGTTGAAATGACAATAAAAGCTTCTTGACTTGACTTGAAGTCTGGAGGTTCTCCGCCAGATGAACACCAAGGAATTTTGTGCTCTTGACGATCTCTACAGAGGATCCATCAATATTCAGTGGAGAGTGGTTCTCTGATGGATCAGAACATTTTGGCCCTGGCTGTTCTTTGGGCTGCCCAGTCCCCTGCTCTAAAGTCTAAGTCTCTAGACTTCAGCAGTGCACGCACTTTAGCAGTCATCCACGGCTTTTGGTTGGAAGGTGTGGTGATGGTCTTGAAGACAGTCACGTCATCAAAGCACTTGCCAATGTAGCTGGTCACTGATGTCATGTATGTTGTGTGGATGAGACATACTAATGAATACTAATAGTAATACTAATATTGTGCAAAAGAGTTGGACTGTAAAGGTTACTGATACGCCTGATAAATGGGCTGCCACAATATGTCCTCTTTTTAACTCATATAAAACAATGTCTTAAACTAACCACTGCTGAGCACAACTTGTTTTATACTGGCATGCAACCTAGAAAATATAGAGCAACAAAAAATAAAAAAAACATTTATATACAATATTTATTTTTTCACAGTAGCCTACACAAAATAATAGTAATCCCTATAACAGTGGGTGTTCACATTTTGTCCAACCCCTGTATTTGAACACTGTTTTCCATTATGACTCAGGATAATCCAGATGATCAGCCCACCAACACTATCAGCCCAGCAACACACACCCAGCACCCCTCCTCAGATAAATGCTAACAGCTGTGATTTATTCCCCAGGTTATTAAGGACACAATACATATATACATATCGCTCTTGTCCAGTTAACCACCACTGCATGCAAAAAATTTAAATAGGCATATATCTTTGAACTTCTTTGGTCTGAGCAACATGACCATTCTATATTGTTGCTAAAAGAAGAGTTAATCAGCTGGTAACCCAACTTCTCAAACCAATATCTCCAAGTCCATGGTGGTTATACAGCAATAGAAAGCCCAGAGTTAAGGGACTGGAGTGTGTACCAGTGTGGGAAATTAAATCTCAGAAATAGTTTCGTTCTCTCCAGGGAGTTTAAATATGCAAACATGAAATCCGTGTTGTCAAAATTCTACCATCATGATGGTGATCTCTTTTATGATAATCCCAGCATACAGACCACTTCAGAAATGTGCCTGACTGGTTTTGAAACAGGTGAGAACCTTGTCTGAGGGAGACATCTCTGTGTTTCTGGACTGTTTTGAGCACAAAGTCTGGGACATGTGAAGAGAGGCTGATACACTCAAGACAATGCCTTCACCTCAAGACAATGCCTTCAGGTCTAATGACACACCAGCCCTCTGCACAGCAAGAGCCAATATGTCTCAAACTATCAAAGAGGCAAAGCACAACTTTGTAGAAAGTGTCTATGGTCACTATTTAAACACCAAAGAGCCAAAACCAGAGAGACGGAAGACAACCATCAAAATGGAACGAAGAATAACCAGAATGGCAAAGGCTCAGCCAATGATCAGCTCCAGGATGATCAAAGACAGTCTGGAGTTACCTGTAAGTACTGTGACAGTTAGAAGACATCTGTGTGAAGCTAATCTATTTTCAAGAATCCCCTGCAAAGTCCCTCTGTTAAAAAAGGCATGTGCAGAAGAGGTTACAATTTGCCAAAGAACACATCAACTGGCCTAAAGAGAAATGGAGGAACATTTTGTGGACTGATGAGAGTAAAATTGTTCTTTTTGGGTCCAAGGGCCACAGACCCTCAAACTCTGAATTCAAGCCACAGTACACAGTGAAGACAGTGAAGCATGGTGGTGCAAGCATCATGATATGAGCATGTTTCTCCTACTATGGTGTTGGGCCTATTTATCGCATACCAGGGATCATGGATCAGTTTGCATATGTCAAAATACTTGAAGAGGTCATGTTGCCTTATGCTGAAGAGGATATGCCCTTGAAATGGCTGTTTCAACAAGACAATGACCCAAACACACTAATAAACGAGCAAAGTCTTGGTTCCAAACCAACAAAATTAATGTTATGGAGTGGCCAGCCAAATGCCCGGACCTTAATCCAATCGAGAACTTGTGGGGTGATATCAAAAATGCTGTTTCTGAAGCAAAACCAAGAAATGTAAATGAACTGTGGAATGAATCATGGAGTGGAATAACAGCTGAGAGGTGCCACAATTTGGTTGACTCCATGCCACACAGATGTGAACCAGTTTTAAAAAACTGTGGTCATATAACTAAATATTAGTTTAGTGATTCACAGGATTGCTAAATTCTAGAAACAAAAACGTTTGTACAAAATAGTTTTGAGTTTGTACAGTCAACAGCAGACACTGCTATTTTTTTTAACACACCCCTTTCAACTAATTGCCCAATTGCACAACCTTAAGAGCGTGCATATCATGAATGCTGGGTCTTGTTTGTTTTGAGAACCTACTGCACCTACTGGTAACTTGTTTGCCACATAGCAATAAAAAAAATACTAAAAACCTGGATTATTCTGGCTAGTCACAATGTACTGCTATTATTTTGAACAATACTGTATGTGGCAAGGCATCACTACAACAGTTGTCTCTGATGTTGCCACCTCACTCCCAAACAGAGCAAATAATTTCCATGCCCAGTTTGAATCACAGAACATTTTAGCAGGAAAGACCATCCTAATGTCATTGTGAGCCATGTAGACATACCCTTGTACTTCAAGACATCCACCATAATCCCTGCACCATAGAATTTGCCTGTGTCCTGCCTGAATCACTACAGACCTGCTGTACTCAGACTTCATCAAGTGCTTTGAGTGGTTAGTCATGAAACATATAAAAAAACAGTCCTCCCACCATGTCATCGAGTTCGATTAACACGGCCTGGTGGCATTGCAACTGTAACACTGATTAAAGTATAATGCTGAAAAACTGATTAATGATTAATTTCAATGATTAATGAAACACAAAAGAAGTGTATATAAAATATGTCTGAATAAAAACCTTCTAAAAAGTATCTTCTATAAATACTGTCTGAATTTGGGGTAAATTTGCAGTGGATATGAAACCTACTCTGCAGAAGTAATATTAAGTATATTAAGTAATTATTTTAACCTAGGAAACTTATGGTTTATTCAATCCTGTGAAATAAAGTAAAGTAAGTTTGAACCATGTTCTTCTTTTACCTTGTCCATGATGCTGAGGGCTTGCAAAGGATTGTGGCTGTTATGATGTAATGCTTCCACATCCTTTTTGGTGATGATTGGCTCCTTCAGCTGCTCCAACCATGACCACATGAGAGCAGAGAGCAGCAGTGGATCACGCTCTATGCACAACCTCTCCCAAGCACCTTCTCTGCAGTTTAACTCTGTCTGAAATTTAAATAGAAAACACACTATAGGTCTGAGTACTCATTATGATGACAGTGATTACTAGATTTCATAACCAGATTACCAACTGACTATTATCTGGTACCGTTGTTGCCAACATTACTAACAAAAAGCATGAACTGATTTGTAATATCAAATTGCAGAAATGTCTGGCTTTATAAGCAACCAGCTGAGTGTATAAGCTTACTTTATACAGCTGTTACAATGCTAATATAACTGATGCCTGGTGTGCAGTTTGAATGTCCATGTCAGATGTTGACAGATTTTAACCTAAAGAAGGCCAAATAATCATAAAACGTTCTTTACTCTCTTATTACTGAAATGAAAATAACTTGTCTGCCCAAATAAAAACACTAATTAGTTTAATACATAAAAAAAAATAAAGTATAAAAGGGCTTTGTTTAATCAAGCCTTTTGTCAATAGTGCTTTCTTAGGTAAAGAAGTGGATGGTTCATGGACAAATAGTATTTTTTTGAACTGGGATTTTTAGATGCCCTCACACGTTCGCTTAGGTTTGTTGACAGTAGTGTGGCTGGACACTTTATGTATGTCTCAGAGCTTGAAATGTGAATTATATGGGAGAGATTAGTGTGACATTTTCATTACATTAGTCATTATGCAACAAAACATTTAAAATGTCAGGCAACATTTTCAAAGCACTAATATACAGATAATTTTTTGTTAAATAAAATAAAATTCACCAAGTTTTGGTGAACATTTCTGTACCTGCCACATTGAAATAGCATTCCGTAGATTCTCCTCTTCAAAATCCATCATGAGAGCCCTAGCTACAAGAACATGACGAACCTCTGGAGAAAGCTCAGTCTGGAGCAAAAGAAAAGGAACATTTCCTGCTTCGCTGGCTCCTGTACAAGTGTCTTGCTTTTTATTACCCTGGTTTAACCTTTCTTCTATCAGCAACCTGGGCATTATGACTGCACTGCTCCTCGAAAACCCCAGAGACCTGCTTCGCTTTGTCTCTCTCAATGGTACCCGCTTCCTGCAAACTAGTGAGGGAGGCACGTGTTCCACCTCTCTCTTCGGTTCGTCAAGGGAGGCTGGGGGTGAAGCTAGATAGTCAGGTTTAGAAGTGATACAGTTTTCAGGACTCAACAGAGGTCTGGAGACCTGAACATCTGGAGATTCTGCTAACCTGTTCTGAAATACACAGTGTTCATGCCATCCAAACCTCTTAGACCTAGAGCCCAGAGTGTGCAGAGCAGTGTCGCTGAAGCTACGGAATATCTGAGCTTTATTAAGATCATTTAAATTATCAACCTTCTCAGGAGGAGGAGTGGAGGATTGCAAGGAGTGGGGTGAAGTCAAAAGAATGCCCTTTCCCCTCATCTCCTTGCCTAGCTGCTGCAAGGCCTGTTGTGATATAGTCTTCTCTACCTCAGCTGTCAGGTCAGCAATCTGAGACAGGCATTTTTCCTCTGCTGTGTGTTTGTTCTCAGCAATGTCTAGCAGGAGCTTGCAGACCATGTAAACTATCTTTGGCACATGCTTCATGTGGCGAGCCTCATAGCCATGCAGCAGGTGTCGCTGACGTGTCAGGTACTGCGACAGTGTGACAGCATGTGATCGTGGTTCGACACTCGAGAACACACAGTGCAGCGGTGCTACAAAGCGTGCAAACTCACGCACACACAGTAACTGTCCTCGTGTCTGTATTGAGCTTGGACGCTTTGCCCGCACAAACAATATGGCTTGGTCTGCACTCATCCGTGATGTGAACACTAAATAGCAGGCCAAGAGAACCCCTGGACACACAAACAGCAGGGAGATAGACAAACAGATAGATAGTTTATATAATATAGCAGACACAAACAGTCAAAAATACAATCAGAGAAATATATACAGTGGGGCTTGAAAGTTTGGGCACCCCAGGTAAAAATTTGTAATAATGTGCATAAAGAAGCCAAGAAAAGATGGAAAAATCTCCAAAAGGCATCAAATTACAAATTAAACATTCTTATAATTTGTCAAAAAAGGTTAGATTTTATTTCCATCATTTACACTTTCAAAATAACAGAAAAAAAAATGTTTGGGCACCCTGCAGAGTTTATAGCATGCACTTTCCTTTGGAAAGCTGAGACCTCACAGTGTCATGGATTGTTCTCAATCATTGTCTGGAAATACCATGTCAATCTCAAAGGTTTTAAATGCCCAGACTCATCTGACCTTGCCCCAACAATCAGCACCATGGGTTCTTCTAAGCAGTTGTCTAGAAAACTGAAACAACTGCAAATAGTTGATGCTCACAAAGCAGGAGAAGGCTATAAGAAGATAGCAAAGCGTTTTCAGATGCCAATATCCTTGGCCTTCACAATCTCCTGGCCTCAACATAATTGAAAATTTATGGATAGACCTTAAAAGAGCAGTGCATGACAGACAGCCCATGAATCTCAAACAACTGGAAGACTTTTGTAAGGAAGAATGGGCGAAGATTCCTCAAACAAGAATTGAAAGACTCTTGGTTGGCTACAAAAAGCGTTTACAAGCTGTGATACCTGCCAAAGGAGGCAGTACAAGGTATTAACTCTGCAGGGTACCTAAACTTTTGCAGATGCCATTTTTTTTGTTTTCTGTTATTTTGAAAGTGTAAACGATGGAAATAAAATCTAACATTTTTTGACAAATTATAAGAATGTTTAATCTGAAATTTGATGCCTTTTGGAGATTTTCCCATCTTTTCTTGGCTTCTTTATGCACATTAATACAAATTTTTACCTGGGGTGCCCAAACTTCCGAGCCCCACTGTAAGGGTTGCTAAAGGGTCCAGAAGCGACAGCAAAGTGGTCCTGGTACTTCGAACTCATAACTTTCTAATCAGTAGGCTAATGTTTTAACCAATGAGCACTTTGCACTACTGATATTCACTTTATGTGACAAAATACAATGTGAGCTTTATTAATATTCTAATGCATTTAAATATCAAATTATACTGGTGGTGAAGTGTTCTGGTGCTTTTATAAATTTTTTTTATGAATTTATATAATGCAACCATTTTTATGTCAGTCAAAAGTAGAATAGAACAAAATTTCAGGTCTCTAACAAAAAAAACTGCATTTAGCATACTGCAGTTTAGGGCTGTCTGATTCAACAGCATGCAGAATTTCAGATCTGTTTTTACTTCCCTAAAACATCAACTGATTTAATGAAATAAGATAAAAAGCTATGTATTCCTGCAGTTTTACAAGAATGTTGATCATTAATGTTGGAATGCATGATACTAGTGTGGTCATGCTTAGTCAAGAGAGATTCTACAAATATACATTTTTGTTGCATACAATAATGTAATTAATGCATTGTATTATTTCATGCATACAAGCTCAGATGAATGCTAACCTGTTCTTCCAAGTCCAGCATGACAGTGAATGGCCATCTTTCCCTCCTGCACAGCAAAAGACATGACTTTCACCATGTCTAGGATTGTTGTAAGAGAGGCTACTCCATAGTCTTTCCATCCAAAATTGTAGAAATAGACTAACAGTTTCATACATGTAAAAATGTACATACATGTCAACAGTCAAATACAATTACGTAATAAATGCATGAATAAAGACATTAACATATTCAAATGAACATGGTGACTATATCATATAAGCAAACAAAACAATGCTATTTTATTACATTTATGTAAGGAAAACTCATATGCGAAGTTTGAGTGGCATTTTGAGCATTTAATGACATGCTGAAGCCTGTGGAACCTTTTCCCTAATGCACTTTCCTAGAGGTTGCTGGCTAGAAGCAATGAATCTCAGGAGAGCTTGTTAGGAGTTGCCAATCCTCTACTCTAGATTCATAACAAACATGGAATACACACATTATTTTGAAATAGATTAGAAATGGACTCCTTCCAGCATCTATCCCCTTGGATTACTTGGACCACTGAGACATTATTTAGTCAGAAACATTTACTCCTTTAGTCAGTTAAACTTCACAAAGGAGGATAAGCTTGAATCTATTAGCCTAAGTTGCATGTGTGACTCACTCCCTGCCTCCATGAAGACCTCTGGGCGGTATGTGAACCCACTCTCTGGCTCCAAGGGGTAGCCACAGCTGGCATGCTCTCCTGGGCGCTGCAGGTTAATTATGGTCTTTAGTCTGCATCTAGGAAGAGCCAAGTGTAAACACAACGTCACCACTGTGTTACCTACTTATTAGCATTAGCACGTAGAGCATAACCTACCCTAAGAACTGGTCGATGATGTTGTATTTTTCAATAATCTCAGTGGAAGGCCTTGCCATGGCTAATAAGTTGTCTGTGACCCTGATGTAAAGAAAACAGAGAAGACTACAATAAATAAATATCACAAATCATTGTGTCAAAGAGTTGCCAAAGAAATTGTGAGACTTAATTGTTGAAAGTTACCAATTGGGAGAGTGATATAAAATAATATTGAAGGCACTGAATATACCATGGAACACTGTCAAAACCATCATCTATAAGTGGAGAACATGTGGCACCACAGAGGAATAATGCATTAAAGATGTAACAAGTATGACATTTACTTTGTAATTTTTGTGTTTATATTTAAAAAAACCTGCAATTTATAGATCAAACTGTATTTATTAAGTTTGCTCTGCTTTCCAATGAAGATGAGATCCGGCTTACCATGAGGAGTAAAGTCCCTTGATGGCCTGTTCCTCATCACTCCAGCGTGATGGGTTTTCATACTTGCAAGCTCGTCCTCCACATGCCATGGAGCACTGCATATGGCCTGGGATTACATGCCTTAGGGTCTCTCCCACCTTGGTGTACTTTGCTGTGGGGACCCTGACACTGTGTCTGAAATCTGGAACCAGAGTCATGTCAACATAAATAGTATGTTCCGTGTGAACAATCATCACTGCATCTCAATACACCAGCAATGTTAAAACATCTAAATACTGCACAAAAAAGATCAAGACTGTCTGTTGTTATTTTCAGCCCATTAGCACAGACTAATGACAGAGAACAATCAAACCACAGAACAGATGCTAATGCCTCATTGCCTATGGATGACAGAAAACCCGACCATTCCAAGAAAATAATTGTGTTCTAGAGGTTCATTGTAAGCATGAAATACAAACTTTAGAAAACAGAATTACATTCACATGTGTTCAATGCTGCCTGCTCCTCAGCCATGCTGATTGCTGTCACAACCTTCTGAGCGGACAACAAGAGGATGGCTGGGCTACTCCTACGTCTCCTCATTTGAACTTTCTGCATGCCCCTTCTCAGTACATATGTGGAGTGAGAAAAGAGCACAAAAGAACGAACTCTACTGCCACGGTTGCACTCTAGGTGGTCTCCATGGTGACCAGTGTCCAAGTCAGTGGGAGATGGAGCAGAGGTTTACATCTCAGATTGCTTGATGTGTTGGAAAGACAGATGACTCATTTTCCATAAGAACTGTATAATGCAGAGGTGCAGTGGTCAGAGAAATGAGTCCAAAATTATTCTGCTAATGTACTCCATTTTAAACTATAAAAGCAAGCATTTTAACCAAAAGTGAAATGCTTCCTGAGAGCAAAAATGTTCCACCTCACCCATCAATCATTTAAAAATAATGAAACACTTTTGGCTTATGTTCTTTTCACATCATACAATAAACAATTTAGATTGTCTATAATTCCATTTAAAAATACAGAGAGTAATAGCCTGTGTGCAAAGGTTGTTCGATTTTAGATTTTTGTTTTGTTTTCAATAATTTAATTTGTTATCTTTTAAATTATAGATTTGCTTAATGTTTCCCAACAGATGTTTGTCCATTTGTAACTGAGTGCATTAGCAGCAAAATCCAGAAACATGCTTTGACATGTGTGTCCTCAGTTGCCAGGGACACAATAGTCGGTTACTAGAATTTCACTGTTGGTAAAAAAAACTACAGCAATCCATATAATCTCAGTCTTTCATTTACACAAGAGCTGCACAACATAAAAGCTACTTTTGGTGCTAAAAACTGAGTAGGTTATATGACATAGCTGTCTTTTAGCACCTTGATATCTTCAGATCAACATGAGGAGAAAATAGCTATCAAAAATAAAGACCTGCATTAAGAATAGATAAATACAACCATGTTCCAAACAAAATCACAATATACAATTTATTTCAGAGCTAAAAGTCTTTTTATACTGTGTTAAACAGGACTTGCAGACTCTAGTATTATAACAGACATTCGTTTTCACAGCAATAAGCAGTCTAGCATACAAAATAACACAAATCCCATAAGTCCAAACACTGTTTTTTTTTTTTTTTTTTTTTTAAGCCAAAAGGTACAAACACATCAGTGCATGTGTGTGTTTGTGTGTGATGGCATACCTGGCTCCATGTCAGAGGTGTGCTCTACACTGTCCCATGCACTGCTGCTGTTTGAGTTGGAATAGGGCACGTCACTTAGCAGAATGACACCTGCTGCCATGGCAGAGCCTGTAAAACGGTGGAGGCAAGTTTGGCATCAAAAGGCTGAAAACAAAACCCAGGAGGGGTTAGAGCAAACAACATAGAGAACAAATAATCTCAGAGTTGCCCCAGGAAATGTGACCTTTAGGGGAAGAGAAATATGGAAGGGTGTTAAGCAGGCTGCTGTATAATGCATGCTGGATCTAATGGACCCACGAGGCTCTAAGGCACGAGGCACTTCTCTCCATATTGTTGGGAAGAGATTTATTTTATACTATGTGATAACAGAAATGAATCTAAATACCATAAATATGAGTACCTCCCTGAAAAGTAACTTGGAAACTGAAATCAACTCAAACATTTGCCTTATTATATATTTTCAATTTGAAGTTCTTTCTTTCTTTCTTTCTATAATCATTAATTTTGCAAATAATAACAACAGTTCATGTAACGATCAAAGCCGCTTTACAGAAACCTGGTTTTGGGTCCTTACTAAGCATGCCAAAAGTAAAAGTGACAATTAAAAAATTCGGCTGTGGTTAAATATGACATGTGACCACAGTCAAAGAAAGGTTTAGGTGCTGTGCCCTGTAAGTGTTTTTGTGGAGCACATTAAGCTAAATGAACATAAATATAGTAAAAGAACTTGAATTACAGAGGTTGGACAAAGAAACTGCAACATTGGACAATATACTGTCCTAAAAGAATGTCCGGGTACAAAACCACAGCTGTCTGATTCACTGCAAAATTAAATGAGTGCCTTGGCTCTCTTGTTTCCACCAAAACTGTGGTGAGTTTGACAGGATCAATATTCAAGCTTAGGCTGCTATAGCTTAATCTTTGGTCACTTGTGCCAGTGCCAAACATCAATGGTGCAAGCAGTGGAAATCTTGAATTTCACAAAATACCTTGACCTAGTACCTGGTAGGCTATTAAGTGACCATCTCTGTGTTAAATCTATGAACTCCTGCATATCAGATGCTAACCATAGTCTTTCTAACATTACCCCACTTTCCATAAAAGCTAATTCTATTTAAAATACCAAGGTAACTACAGTACCAGTGACCTGCCTCAAACTTGGCATTTATCAAGAAATAAAGCTAATAAAGCTAAGATAATCTTTCTTTGGGCAACATAAATAAGTAAAGGTGGACAGAATCTTTAGGTTCCAGTTGTTTAAAGTTTAAGAAATAGTACATTCATGTGATATGCTGTATTTAATTCATGCTGTAAAGTGAGCAGAGGAAGCAGGGAAGCAATTCAAGCCTAATTTACATTGTAAGGTCCACTTCTTTTTTTTTTCTACCAAAGTCATGTCGTTAAAATAAAACCACAGGAGGCTTCCTAAAGCCTTAAATATGAAATATATTCCTTGTGAATAGACCATAAGTGGCCAAAGGCATGTAACAGTACAACTATTCTGCATTAGGGTTGGATGCGACAAAAGTAACATATCACCATTTCATGATACACCCTAAATGAAATGTAGTAAAATACTGACAGGTTGTCAGTAATCAAGAGTTTTTTACTATGCAATAGCATTGCTAAAACAAATTCAGTGTGTTTTTCATATATTCTGTTTATTTGCTTGCGGTTTTAATCACAGAGTTGAGCTCTCTAGTAATGTCATAGTCGTTGCAGGACAGTAACCATAGCTTTTATTCTGTATAAATCTGTGCTCCAGTAACATATACATTTATGTAATGTGTGTTTTGTTAGCCCTAAATGTTGACTTAAGATTACATTGCTTTCAACTCCTAATACCAGGCAACTTTAAATGATGTGTTATTTATGTGTATAACTTCACATGTTCAGCAACACAGGACTGAAGCAAGGTTCAAATTGCCCAGACTGATTTGTGAACATTATTACATTCTGATTGATATCAGTTAGTCAGGAAAATGAAATATTTGACATGCATTTAATATCCATGCAAATTCATTTGACTTCACTATTTTTTGCTGTACTTGATTGCCTTGATTTCACTGCCAAGTGAAATAATGGTTACAGGACTGTCAAAGATAAATAGTGGAACAACTTGTTCAAGGTTATGCCAGAACAAGTTGCAGGGCTCTCAAGTTTTGAAGACAGGCAAGAGTGACATCTACACCCCCCCCCCAAAAAAAAAAAAAAAAAACCTGTGTTTCACAAGGATCACTGACCACATTTTAACCAAATACAAAGTATTTGTTCAATTTCCTTTTATTAATTTGCGTGTGTGTGTGTTTGTGTGTGTGTGTTTGTGTGTGTGTTTGAGAGAGAGAGAGAGAGAGAGAGAGAGATTATGACTGGTGTTGTTTATTGTAAGTGTTTGTTGCCTTTTTGGACTCCTTTATCATTTGTAATGTTGCTCCCATTTAAAACAGTTAGGCTCAAGCCCAGCCATTTTTAGGGTCATGATTGAGGACAATGTCCCGTCCAGCAGCAAACTGTTTTGGGTTGAGGTTTTGCTCAAACTGACCATCGAAAATACCCTCTCTAATGAATATGTTTTTTTTTCATTGGTTGTCGCGTTAAATCTTACCCAGATACAATAGTGTTATTTTCTGATTGGCTATTGTTTAGCCTCTTTTTTTGATTGGCTGATAAGTATCAGGCTCGACTAAGAACTCCAGGGGAGACGCTTGATTCCTGCCCGGTTCCATAGAGTCAGCAGTGCGGACAGATACATTTTGGGTGCTGCGGCATATTAAATATATGATAAATAGTCAAAACGTTTTTCTGCGTGAGAAATACGATGTGTGGCGGGAGAACGTGACAAAAGACCGTTTTTGTTAGGATTTTTATTATTATTTTTAGGGTTCAAGCGCGAAGCGCTGGAACACTATTGAATTTGTTCTAAATATTATTATTATTATTATTCCGCCCTAGAAACGATCATGCAGCCCAAACTGTAAGGCCTAGAGAGCTCAAACTTGGTCAGATGGTAGTACTGGTCACAGTTACTCAGGGCCAAGGACTCAGCGAAATCGGGCCAATCTGGGGCGCCCCTCAACGCGTTTGTGCCCATAACTCCCAAACCGTATGTTCAAATCTCAAGTATTTTAAATCATTGGAATCCTTGGCTCATGACTTAAAAAATGTATATCTCCGATTTCATTTCCGCCATTAAATTTTTTGGCTATAGTGCATTTTGTCTGAAACCTACTTTTGCTAACTAGTCCTAGGTTTTTCGCCTGATCGAGACCAATCCAGTGCAGTAATATTCTCTGGAGTCTCAATGTCAATAATTATGGAAAAAAAGTCGAAATTTTGATTCAGGATCCTTAAGGGGCCCCAAAACGTTCGGACTGTGAGGAGCCAGTTTTACTAAAATGTCAATAACTCAAGAACTAAAGGAGCTATCAACACCAAATTTGGGACACATGTGAAAGAGGTCAAACTGAGGTCACAGTTCAAAAACCGTGGCGTTTGGCCACTTGGTGGCGCTATAAGGGAAAAATCACTAAAAACAGCCCTTTTTAAAAAAAAGCCCTCTAGTGCCACCAACAGTCCAAAAACCCAATTTTGTGCTGACTCGTAAGGCAAAGATTCTCAGAATCAGAATCAGAATCTTAAGAACCCGGAAGTAGGCAGGGCTTGTCTTGAAATGGGCGGGGCATTAACCGGTAATAATTAATTTGTAATATTTATAACACTAGCTTACTACCTTTATGTTTTTATGAAATATAGCAAAAACGTGTCAGACACTCAGTGTCTGGTTACTGGTTAGAGACAGCTGAAGGTTTAAAAAAGAAAAAAAATCTCCGACAGGCAGAGACGCAATGCAAGTCGCATTCTACCAAGCAAGCACCACGTCTGAACGAACCCACGTTTACCAGAACTCTACTGGTTAGTAAGTACGTATTATTAACGTTACAACCCGAAGTAAAAAGCTGAAGAAACCCTAAACGTTACCGGAAAAGACCCGCGAACCCAAGTGACTGAGGGAGAGACAGAGAGCTGTTCTGTGTGTGACTGTGAGTGAGCAGAGCGAGACACAGCAACACAATACATCTGTATGTGTGTAGGGGAGGGGCGCTGTGACTAGCCTATCACAGAACGCTGACACAATCAGCTACCCAATGATGATTTTCATTCAATCCGAGCACAGATATTGACTCGTATTACTCGTATAATACTCGTACTCGGCAGAAGTGCTTTATCCGAGACCGGATACTCATTTCAGCCAAGTATCCGGCTCATCTCTAATGGATATGACTTTGTTTATTTTAGGGAAAACTGGACGGGTGAGCACTTCACATGACATATATTGTGGCACCCTCTGTAGCATGACATATGTAGCATGACATGACATATATTGTCATGTCAATCCAAAGGCCTTAAACGCTTGAACCCGGGAAATGCTGCTTGCAGCTTTAATTCTAGTTATTTTTCTACTCAGCAGAGTAGCAGAGTTATAAAAAACAAATAAAATTAAAAGTTGCATGATATTGTGACTGCCTCACTAATACTAATCTGACTGTCCCACTAATACTAATACTTTACTATCTGTAATCACATTGCATTTCTGCTTCTCCCTGTACATTCTGTTATATCTTTTCTACCAATTATAAATGTATAGAACTGTAAATTCATTGCTTACTCTAGTTTACATCTGTTTATGTATATTATCTGTACATACACTATATTTCTTGGTTTATCTTGTACATATAATGCACATAATGTACACATTTGCACAATACAGTCGTATGCAAAAGTTTAGGAACCCCTGACAATTTCCATGATTTTCATTTATAAATATTTGGGATGTCTGGATCAGCATTTTCATTTTGATCTATCAAATAACTGAAGGACACAGTAATATTTCAGTAGTGAAATGAGGTTTACTGGATTAACAGAAAATGTGCAATATGCATCAAAACAAAATTGGGTGTCTCAAAATTGGGTGTCTTACAAAAAGTTATCGCAGAGATATAAGCTGTCAGTGTCCACTGTGAGGAACATAGTGAGGAAATGGAAGACCACAGGCACAGTTCTTGTTAAGGCCAGAAGTGGCAGGCCACGTAAAATATTAGAGAGGCAAAGGCGAAGGATGATTATAACGGTCAAAAACAGCCCACAGACCACCTCCAAAGACCTACAACATCAACTTGCTGCAGATGGTGTCACTGTGCGTCGTTCGACAATTCAACGCACTTTGCACAAGGTGAAGCTGTACGGGACAGTGATGCGAAAGAAGCCTTTTCTGCACACACGCCATAAACGTGTCGCAAAAAAAAGTTGCTTTAGGTATGCAAACGCACATTTGGACAAGCCAGCTTCATTTTGTAATAAGGTGCTGCGGAGTGATTAAACAAAGATTGATAACAAGGGGCGTTATGCATGGCGGCAAAAGAACACAGCATTCCATGAAAAACACTTGCTACACACAGTAAAATTTGGTGAAGGTTCCATCATGCAGTGGGGCTGTGTGGCCAGTGCTGGGAATCTGGTTAAAGTTGAGGGTCGCATGGATTCCACTCAATATCAGCAGATTCTTGAGAATAATGTTGAGGAATCAGTCACAAAGTTGAAGTCATGCCAGGGCTGGATATTTCAACAAGACAACGACCTAAAACGCTGCTCAAAATCTACTCTGGCATTGCATAAATGCCAGAGTAGATTTTGAGCAGCGTTTTATAATTGTGAACTTCTTATTCCTCTTATTCTTATTCCTCTGCATAAGAGGAACAAGTAGAATGTTCTGTAATGGCCATCCCAGTCCCCAGACCTGAATATCATTGAACATCTTTGGGGGGGTTTGAAGCAGGCTGTCCATGCTCGGCAACCATCAAACCTAAGGAGGACTGGTCCAAAATACATTCATCCAGAATCCAGACACTCATTAAAAATTCTCAATAAGGTTAAGATCTAGACTCAAACCACACATGGATTGTGGTGGTCATGCTCCCTAAATCACTCTTTCACAATTTGCACCAGATGAATCCTGCCATTGCCATCTTCGAAAATCCACTTATAGAAGAATGTGGCCATTCAGTATATTCAGGTAGTCATCTGACCTTATTTTTTAGGCATATAACACCAAACCTAGACCTGACCAACTGAAGCAACCCCAGATTAAAACAAAAAATAGCTATTATGGAATAGCAGGTATTTGTGCATCTCTTTTTCATAAGTATGGTTCTGTAGGAACACCTTGTGTTTAATTCCAGTTTTAATGACAATATTGTCATTAAACTTGTTCTGACAAAACTTAATTCTATTTTCATTTACAGTGTCCTTAAACTATCACTTGAGTTTCTACCAAAATAGTGGCTGTCAAATAAAGCAAAATAATGACAAAATAATTAAGTCGAATGAATTTCTTAAAAAAAAAAAGCTTGGTAGACAGACAAACGAAACCTTAAGTACAATCTAAGGTTTTCCACCTACCGTACGGAGAAAAGTACATGTTTCATATTTACTGTGTATTTACTGCTAATTGTGATCTTATTTTGGATTCGCAAAAAGCCCCTAATAGGATACTCATTGTTTACATGGTCGGGTATGTTATTGCACCGAATTACTGATAATTGCCTTATCTTTAAAAACACAATGTAAACCACCAAAACGTTATCATGAGCCAGAAACCTCATGCAGGGAGTAAAAGAAGTAAATATTTAGTACATATTCATGCAGCAATGATCGTTAGCGTTTTGCTAGACCGAGGCTGACCAGTAAACAGCAAGGCATTTTGGTATCTAGTTATGACATTAAAAACAAAACACTTAGTCACCGTTAGTCTGTATACGAGCCCATTATATAAAGTGTAACATTAGTGCAGTGGTCACCTCCTTAGACAACAGCCAATTAAGCTAATGGATGCACATCTGATTGTCAGCTACAAACCTCGTCCTTCGTTGAATGATTTATCAGCTGCTGGTCATGACGCTTTGTGGTACAACCAAAAACAGCAGGCGTTCTATTTAAATGGCAGCACAAATCCACAATATTTTCACGGTGTGTTCGCTGGCCATTTTCAAACAGTTACATTTTAACAGGTTGTTGGAGGACAGAAATAAGGCATCTGATTGGTTCTTTCGAGATCACGTGACCAAACTGGGCCTGGATGACGTTTCCGCTTTGAAGAATTAAAGCAAAGGGCAACAAAGCGAGTGACAACAGACCGTTTCATTTCAAACTAAGAGGCCTCGGTGCACTTTGAGGCGCATCTATTGGTAATTACGTTGTAAATAGCGAATAATAACAAACATGCTCAATTAGCTTCTCCTGGCAAATTTAAGGACAATGTGGCAGTGGCCAGAGGTCCTATTTAAAAAAAAAAAATGTTTGTATCCTTTAAGGTTTACTTGGACTGAACACTATTAAGATAAGATAAGATATACATTTATTCGTTCCACAATGGGGAAATTTCAGTTACAGCAGCCAAGAGTAATAAAATGCAAATATATAATAAAAAGAATGGAGACATAATATAATATACAGTATGTGCAAATTAAAATGTATAAAAAAATGTATATTGCACATAGGTAATATTGCACGTGTTTCAAAATTTCTGTTATTGACGTTTAAAATACTTTGTTACTTTGGTATTGTTATTATTACAGTTAAAACAGTAATAACAGTGTATATTATGGTGACTGGTTCAGTTCCCAATATTTACAGTTTATATTAGTTTCAAAAGATGATAACAAAGACATTTTTATTTATCGCATAAAAGCTAATAGAAATTAAATCATGATAGCTTAAACATAAATCTGAAGCTCATTAATTATCACGCCATATCATATGCTGCGTATGTCTTTTATACAGAAGGCATGGCCGCGTATTTACAATGCACATACTGCCGCCTAGTGGTTAAAATAAAGTGTTACTTCCACTGCATGCAACGCCGTCATGTGTGGTGTCTCGTTTATATATATATGGTGTATGGTGTGTATATGCTGTGTGTGTGTCTATATGTATATGTATATGTGTGTGTATATATGTATATAATTAAATATTAATTTAATATTAAGTGTGCGATTAATAGAGTAAGTGTGCGAGTGTGAATGAGTGTGTTTGTGTGTGTGTGTAAATGTGTGTGTAAGTGTGTGTGTGTTCCTCGTTTGTGAAAACATACTTGGCAATAAAGTGTGTGTGTGAGTGTGTCTGTGTGAGTGTGAGTGTGTATGTGTGTGTGTCTCTGTGTGTCTGTGTGTGTAAATGTGTGTGTGTCTCTGTGTGAGTGTGTGTGTAAATGTGTGTATGTGAGTATGTGTGTGAGTATGTGAGTGTGCGAGGGAGTATGTGAGTGTGCAGGTGTGGAAACTTGGTATGTTTCATCAGCGACATGTTCTGAGCGCATCTGATCGGCTTGACCCCGTGTGTGTGTGTGTGTGAGTGTGTGTGTTTGTGAGTGTGTGTGTGTATGTGTCTCTGTGCGTCTGTGTGTGTGTGTGTGTTCATGTGCGTGTGTGTGTGTGTGTGAGTGTGTGTGTGTGAGTGTGTGTGTCTGAGTGTGAGTGTGTGTGTGTGTGTGAGTGTGTGTGAGTGTGTGTGTGTGAGTGTGTGTGTCTGAGTGTGTGTGTGTGTGTGTGTGAGTGTGTGTGAGTGTGTGTGTGTGTGTAAATGCGTGTGTATGTGAGTGTGTGTGAGTATGTGAGTGTGCGAGTGTATGTGTAAATGTGTGTGTGTGTGTTCCTCGTCTGTGTGAGTGTGTGTGTCTGTGTGAGTGTCTGTGTGTGTGTGTGTGTGTGTGTGAGTGTCTGTGTGTGTGAGAGGGTGTGTGTGTGTGAGTGTGTGTGTGAGTGTCTGTGTGTGTGTGTGTGTGTGTGTGTGTGTGTGTGTGCGTGTGTGAGTGTGTGTGTCTCTGTGAGTGTGTGTGTCTGTGTGTGTGAGTGTGAGTGTGTGTGTGTGTGTGAGAGAGAGTGTGTGTGTGTAAATACGTGTATGTGAGTGTGTGTGAGTATGTGTGTAAATGTGTGTGTAAGTGTGTGTGTTCCTCGTCTGTGTGAGTGTGTGTGTCTGTGTGAGTGTGAGTGTCTGTGTGTGTGTGTGTGTGTGTGTGTGTGTGTGTGTGTGTGTGTGAGTGTCTGTGTGTGTGTGAGAGGGTGTGTGAGTGTGTGTGTGAGTGTGTGTGTCTGTGTGAGTGTGTGTCTGTGTGTGTGTGAGTGTGTGTGTGAGTGTGAGTGTGTGTGTCTGTGTGAGTGTGTGTGTCTGTGTGTGTGTGTGTGTGTGTGTGAGAGAGAGTGTGTGTGTGTAAATGCGTGTGTATGTGAGTGTGTGAGTATGTGTGTAAATGTGTGTGTAAGTGTATGTGTTCCTCGTCTGTGTGTGTGTGTGTCTGTGTGTGTGTGTCTGTGTGAGTGTGTGTGTGTGAGTGTGTGTGTGAGTGTCTGTGTGTGTCTGTGTGTCTGTGTGTGTGTGTGTGTGTGAGTATGTGAGTGTGCGAGTGTGAGTAAGTGTGTGTGTAAATGTGTGTGTAAGTGTGTGTGTTCCTCATTCAGACCTTTCTGATTCTGGTTCTGATTCTGATTTTGCAAGAATTTTGCCTAAACATACTTGGCAATAAAGACCTTTGTGATTCTGATTCTGATGTTGCAAGAATTTTGCCTCTAGGCCTTACGATTCAGCACAAAATTGGGTTTTTGGACTGTTGGTGGCGCTAGAGGGTTTGAGCTAGACACACCAATGTTGCTACAGTAACTTCTAAGACTGGCCTCTACATGTGTGCCAAATATCATAACTTTCCTACGTACGGTTCTATGGGCTGCCATTGACTTCAATGACGGACGGAATAATAATAATAATAAGAATAAGAAGAAGAAGAAGAAGAAGAAGAAGAAGAAGAAGAAGAAAACTAACGATAACAATAGGTGTCTACGCCCCTTTGGGGCTTGACCCCTAAATATAGCTGCAAGCAGCGATACCGTGGTCAAGCCGATCAGAACATACCAAGCTTCCACACTCGCACACTCACATACTCACTCGCACACTCACATACTCACACACATACTCACATACACACA